>NW_025940180.1:0-614 GCF_000764305.2 Hyalella azteca
CCTTGTTTTCTCTTTTCCTTCTCCCTATCAAGCCCCTCTTTCTTCTCTGTTATCTCTTTTCCATCTCCCTATCAAACCCCTCTTTCTTCCCTGTTGTCTCTTTTCCACCTCCCTATCAAACCCCTCTTTCTTCCCGTTTTTCTCTTTTCCTTCTCCCTATCAAACCCCTCTTTCTCCTCTGTTATCTCTTTTCCATCTCCCTATCAAACCTCTCTTTCTTCCCTGTTTTCTCTTTTCCATCTCCCTATCAAACCCTTCTTTCTTCTCTGTTATCTCTTTTCCATCTCCCCCTTGCAGTGCTCTTTCTTCCCTGCTTTCTCTTTTAGATCTACCTATCTATTTTTAGATTTACCTACTGTGACGAACTAATCTTGAATAATAGCTAATTAATCGCGTCACCTCAAAGTTCGGATGGTCTAATTGTCACGTCCACCAATGACGGGAAATTAAATGCAACTTCCCTATTGGTTTTATCAGCAAGAGCTTGGACGGAGCGGATAGTTACTCAAACAAACTTTATTAAATTTATTTATTAAAGATAAACGGCAAATTGAAACTGAACAAATCAAACAGGTGCGGCATATGAGTTAAACGAACTAACAAATTAAATGCGG
>NW_025940181.1:0-32903 GCF_000764305.2 Hyalella azteca
GCAGATGAGCGGATCATTAAATCTATCGTTCACAACAACATCGTGAACAACTCAAATAACAACAAAATTAAACTGCTTATCTACTATAGAAACATGAAAATTCGGAATCTTGTCATGAACTATAACCCTTGCAAAAGAACAGGACCTCTCCAAGAGACCAATGTAGTCTAGAAATTTTCTTGCAATGAAGAAGGTTGTAGACTTCTTCCTAATATGGACTACATCGGGCTCACAACCATAACTCTAAGCCGACGAATCGAATGACATGTCTCTCATTGCTGTAGCTTAAAAACTGTAAGAGGAGATAGGTTTGCCGTAAGAGAAGTTTTCATGTTTTCAAACTTTTGAGTAGAGGCGAAAAACCGCGGCGCGCTATGTAAAGGCATGTAACCTAGCTTAGATACCAGAAGAAAGAGTTATCTCACTTCAAAGTCAGTCAGCGGTGCATAAGACGACTACATCAACACCTTTCCGCATGATGGCTGAGTGATAACTGAGCTGCAGGTCCAGTGATTGCCATTTTATATGGCTTGGCCGTAATTATCCCCATAGACTTTTGTGAAGGGACCCCACCACCCTCCCCCCTTTCGGGATCTGTCCTGAACGCATAAATCAACGTACAGAGATGGTTCTAGTGCCGTTCGATGCGGCAGAATCGGCAGAAAATAAACTTTGAGATGAGCTTATAACCGGAAAAGCCGAAAATTTCGATTTTTAGGGTAGAAGCTCCCCTTAAATTCTATTTCTAGTCATGTTACTGGTCCATGTGCACCTGAGGGACGCAAATCCAAGGTCTTGCACAGTTGAAGATCAATTTTTATGATTAATCTGTTACTAGTCTTTGTAAGACTGCAGGTTCCTTGAAGCCTGAGCTATGAGCAGTTTAGCTTCTGTTATTATGCCAAAATCCTGTAATTCCCTTCTGGATATCCTTATTTTTTAAATTTTCTAAACCACTCGCTTCATGTTTTCGGAGTTGTTTTACAATTTCACAATACAATATACTTACAAATAAACTCATATTGACATTTCAAGTGAGCAATACCCTTTGAAACAAAAAACGTTCCGAACCATTAATTTGTCTAATTCATCTAACAACGCAAACACTGTCCCCCGATACGCGACTGTTCACTAATGCGTGTTTCAATCATTGCAGGTTGGACAGCGGCCTTCCCAAATGGAACGCCTTGGAGATGCACCGTATTGAGCCTTGCTACAGGAGTAAGCGGAATACAAGCCAGCCTTATGCAAATCAAGCGTTTGTTCCGTGATTTTACACTACATTTATATTACTACTACTAGATATTTTGTCTGTGATTGGTGGTTTTAGATTGAAAAGCGCTGTCAGTGATGGGCTGACATACTTACGAACTCGTTACTATTTTTGATATTGCGGGCGTACGACCTATAAAGCCAGATTACCGAGTATTCTGCGTTCGTTGTTTTATAAGCGTGATTGTTTCGCAGGAAAATTTTTCCAGCTTTTGGAAAATTGGTTTCGAAATCTTTACCAGAAGACAAGCGATGTGTCGCACCATTATAGACGAGTATCGCTATGATGTTGTGTGACTGGCAGGAATTTTTATTTTTGTCATACCTGAGGCTAATAATGATGTTGATTTGGCATGTTTGACTGTCGGTTCAATATTTTATCAAATACGTTGGGAGTTTGCGCACGAGANGACGACTACATCAACACCTTTCCGCATGATGGCTGAGTGATAACTGAGCTGCAGGTCCAGTGATTGCCATTTTATATGGCTTGGCCGTAATTATCCCCATAGACTTTTGTGAAAGGACCCCCACCACCCTCCCCCCTTTTGGGATCGGTCCTGAACGCATAAATCAACGTACAGAGATGGTTCTAGTACCGTTCAATGCGGCAGAAAGTAAGCTTTAAGATGAGCTTTAAAAACCGGAAAAGCCGAAAATTTTTTGGTTTTTAGGGTAGACAGTCCCCTTAAATATGCCCAGATGTTCATAAACGCTCCATGCAAAAGTCAGTAAAAAGGAACAGTGATGTCATCAGGCTTTGAGCAACACGCAAACTAGCACTAATAAGTTGATCCTGTTCTTTCTCGTATGTTTCAAATATGTATTCCCGATGATATGATTTGATTCAACAAGAAACCGCACTAATGCTTAGGCTATAAAATAATTGACAAGAACTCTGTTTTTAGAGAAGCAAAACTGTCGCAATCCGTTGTTTTGTGAAATACAGCATCGATACAAATTTCTTTAAATAAAAAAATTCTATGCAAGTGCCTCTGGCATGTGTAGAAACTTTGATTGCCTATTTTTGGAGCAAATACAGTTTTGCTATCATTTGTAAAACTTTTCATTTTTTAGCAGTTTTGTACGAACTCCTAAGATGCAACTAGGTAATAACACGCGAATTTGGCAAAGTGGTCGAGGCTGCAAATAGGTTCGTCATGACATTGTAAAGGCGATGGTTGCCCCCTAAAAGCAAGAGGTTGGCAGTGTGAAAGGAGACGAAAAAAAGAAAAAAATTAGAGAGTAAGGAGAGGAGAAAAAAGATGCAATTGGCATAACTACGTTGTATGAAAGATAGTGGGGTTGATGATGGCTACTTACTTGCAATATCCACATTTATATATTTGAACGATAATGCTAATGGGCAATCTACTACATGCGATTCGCGCAATTTTTTGCATTTTTCAATTATGTGTCTCATGTCTTTATTATTTACTTTTCTATTAGATGATAGTGGTATGGATGGTAATGCTGACGATGATAATGAATTGCTCGAGATTCATGAGGTTGGTAGGGATTCATTTTGTAGTCTAATCTCCATTTCCATTTCCGGGCCGTCGATCCCCGTCAGGGACTTGCCCCCCCCCAGGGTCCCACACCAGGCACGCCCTCTGGTGCCTGGCCATATTGGCGACCGACAGCACCCTGTTGCACCCCGGGCACTGAGCAACCCTCCCCCTCCTGGCNCCCTAAGGGCCGCTGCCAGCCTGTCCAAAACGGCTCGCCACCGTCCGGCAGGCACCGATGCGGGCCCCTGAGAGGCCCTCGCCTCGAAAGTTTTTATAGAGGGGTCCGGGGCGGCTACTCCCTTCTTCATCTAGCTGTTGTGAGCGGGGGGGTGTTGGGCATCTCCCCTTGCGGCTTGATCCCACATTGCCCCCCGCCCCCTGGTGGATTCTTTGCCGCTCCATGGGCCAACAGCTGCCGGCCCCGGGCGAGTCCCCCTTGCGCCACAGGAGGCGAACCACCGAGCAAGGGGTAAGGAGTAAGGAGTCTAATCTCGGTGTCGTCCGTCAGTCCATCAACGTCGTCATGGCAACTTAACGTGGACGCGTGATGAAAACTGACGTTCATGCGCAGCATGGTGGGTTTGGGCGGTGCGGGTTTGGTGATCGCACGCCTGTTGTGTTGTGGAAACTGACGCCTAGTTACGGTAAGTAATGCAAGTTTAGTGATATTTGCGAACCTGGTGATGATATTGAAAATGAGGTCCAGTTCATGTGGTGCGAGTGAAGTGTTGTTGTGATAGTAAAGTATTATGGAAATTGTCATCTAGGAGAATTTTTGCCGGCTTTTGATGATTCTGATTATGTGTAAAAAATGAGGGCCTAGTGCTAATGTCTTAAAACTTTTAGATAGCCGGCCGGTGCGGCAAAGTGTTGGTATGGCGGGATAGCGAGTTTATTCCAGAGCTTTGGATCCCATGATTTAATGGCGGACAAAGCTGAACAAAGAGAGAACTGAACTGAACTATGTTACTGACTGGGATTTGAAGTTAGGGATCGATGATTGGGTTTAGATGAGGATATTATGAAGCGGGTGACGGAGGAGAACCAAGGTACAGAAGCTCAGTAGTGTAAAGTGATAGGTGCCTATCTATCGAGAACGATGATAGGGCGAAAAGAGGATCAAAAATTAGAGGTGAATAATAGTATAGAGGTACAGATAGAGAAAAAGTCAAATATGCAACAAACGGAATGAATAAATTCAAAGAAAGAATAATGTCACAAATTCCTGGAAATACGCACTCTCGATCAGGAATCGGCTAAATCCGAGTATAGGCTATAACAGATATGACAGCACTCAGGAAATAGATACCTACCTCTACCTCACTCTACCAGTTACTTCACTCTACCGGTTACCTCACTCTACCGGTTACCTCACTCTACCAGTTACCTCACTCTACCGGTTACCTCACTCTACTAGTTACCTCACTCTACCAGTTACCTCACGCTACCAGTTACCTCACTCTACCGGCTACCTCTCTCTTCTAGTTACCTCATTCTACTAGTTACCTCACGCTATCAGTTACCTCACTCTACCGGTTACCTCTCTCTTCTAGTTACCTCACTCTACTAGTTACCTCACGCTACCAGTTACCTCACGCTACCAGCTGTCTCTTATACACATCTAGATGTGTATAAGAGACAGCCATAAGCCAAAGATTGGTAGGACCTGGAAGGCATGTGGAAACTTACAACACAGGTACCGACCCTCAGTCNCTGTTGCACAGCTTTTATATAGTTACTCCGATGGTCACACGGTTAACTTATAATGTCATAACGACTCATCATACATGACTTTAAAAATTTCGCTGCGGCCGCCGGTAAATTGACTTTCCTCATACGAAAAGCGCAAACCCATGCTTTTCGATTTTATTATTAAGAAACAAATCTCTTATAAGATATTCATGAGAATATTACAATGAATGCTAAACATCATACCCTGCCAGGTTGGCGGGAATGTCGTAGAGAACGAGTGCCTCCTGACGACCGCAGCGCCAGCCTCAGAGTTCCTGGGTCTGCGTGGCGCCTGCAGCCTCGTGTGCCAGCAGACCGCCAGCTGCCACTTCTTCTGCAGCCTTAAAAGTATGTAACTCCTTTAATAAAACTAATTCTACTAGTCCAAATATAATGCGTGCAGAAGTGCAATTAATCGTGTTTCTACAATGAAAGCGCTAAACAGAGCAGAGACTTCACCGTAGGTTCGTTTGGCTATCGCTGCTAAGCTTAGTTTAATCTCGAGGTAAATGAAAACGACGAATGTCAGTGCTTCTCAATTGGAAAACTTGATTACAGAGGAAAAATTAATCGTATAAATTATATAATCGTATTAATCGTATATAATTAATCGTATGCGGCCATATCCATGAAATGGAGAAATTGTACAACGAATAAATATCACCGAAATCGTAAAGGTTTCAAGAGGTAAGATGGCCTGAAAAGAGCTGTTAGCTACCGTTAAAGTCAGCGCGAACAAGACAGAGGCCTACTGCCACAGCGCCTACATTGGCTATGCTTACAATTAAAGGATATGGCCTTGCTTGGTCATAGGGCGCAGGTACTAGCGGAATGCTGAAACCCTCATTAAAATGAACTCTCAACTGGCTCTGTAATTATTTGCCTTCATTTTTTCTGTACGATCGCCATTCTTCTGGGGCTAGTCATCTAATCTTTTGTAAATGCAATTCGTATTTTTTTTAATCTGAATCAAGTAATTTCTAGCCTCTGAACAATCATGAGATTAGATTTGCTCTAGAAAGCAACAGAGATTTATGATATCAAGTCTTGTATAATTAATTCATAGCTAACGGCAGATATTGGTATTAACGACTTGTATTCAATTAATGGCTTTATTTGTACTGTCAACAGGTACAGGTGCACGCTGTTCAAAGCGTTCGTCGCCGTGCTTTGGCAAGGCCATCAGGTTTCAACAACAGGAACAAAGTAAGACACTTACTACACGTCGTGGTGGGACCTCCGGAACATCGTCTGGACAAGCTCACCCTTCACTTACTCCACGGATCTTACTCCTTACTACCCGCCGTTTGCTACCGATGGATACGCCTGCGTCGCCCCTGCATACATCGCCACACAATACTTATAGAACGGCTTCTCGCAAATAGGCCTGGAACTGACAACACGAGTGACTTCAATCTCTGAAAGAAATAAGGACGAGTTGACGGAGACACGCCGGCATGGTCGACATACACCAGCGTGGCGGGACGGTACATCACTTTTTTCAAGACGGCCGTTAATCACCATGCATGGCTACCCGAAATACAAATCATTCCTCAGCCTTATATCTATCTGATAGAAGCCATTTGACAAGGGACTAATTGGTCTGCTAAGCAACAACTTCATCATCAATTACGCACCCTTCAATAGAACTTTCAGTACCTACTTTTGAACCCATGTAGGAACCCATGTAGCAAATAAAGAACGTCTAAAAAAATTTCACACAATGCCAAAAATAAATGTGGATACTGGGTTTAAATGACAGGAATCTCCGATGATAATGATAGTATGCAATAACCTATACCACATGTTAGAATTTGTTCTGTACAAATTTACCAAAAACTTGTCTGTTGTTCACCTTACTAATAAATCAGATCCTCGTGAAATAAAATTCAATGCAATCAGCAAACCAGTAATCCTGCTGGACGCGCGCTGTGACACAAATCTAACTGTTATTTAAGCCCTGGAGCCACAACCAGCCTCAGCATTGAATAAATACACTCAGCCTCAGAACTTAAAGCCGCAGATAAGGCCGGAACACCGTAATCCAGCTGATCAGTGGCGCTGTTCTTAAAGATAATCGCACAGTAGGTTTTCAGTCAATACTTGAGTATGATGGCCATAAGCAATTTGTTCAGCATCTGGCCTCACCTACTCCGTCCCAACCTCTCCAGGTCTTGCCTCTTCATCTTGCTCAGAAAAGCAACTTGCAGCCAATGACTGTTCTACCTGCTTACTCGACCCGCGTCTCTAACTTCCCGTAGTCAATTAGTATAGATGAGGTCCCTTAAGGTGAGGAAATGTTGCAACGGGAGTAGGTTATGCGTGTAGAGTTTAGGCCAGATGTGGTTTTGACCATGCTTTAACTTAGCATAGTTATCGCTTAAGCGGTGACTGGAAATACGGCGTTATGCCTTTAAGCACTCGACCTCATGGGATGCTATGCCCACGAGCGTTTTTGCCCACGGAGAGGAGTATGAGCTAAAGTTTGAAATTAGGTAAGGCTGCCTCCTGTATGTGCCCTCTGCCTGGTGAGGTGCATTATTCCAGGGAGCAATAATGTTCATTGGCATGCTCTAGAAATTTAATTGATAAATATTCCGACGCAATCCAATAACATTTGTTGTGATAAGTGTGAAGGCAAAGTTGTCCCCAAAATTATTCTGAAGCGCCTTGGGCAGTGGCGCCATTTTGCCCTTGTTAGGTGGGTTTGAGCCGTAGGCAATTTTTGGTTTAATTTTAATTATTTTTACTGGCTGAATGTAGTCGCACTTGCAGGCCAAACATTGCTATAGCTACAGCTCATTAACTTTAGCGACTGGTTATTTATTTTAAGATTTCCGTATAGCAACGTCTGCTAGAATAGTAGTTTGTGAGTGAATGTGAGATCTCCTGGCCGCCCACTGTTCATGTGTCTGGACTGGACCTCCAGTGGCGGAGGTCCAGTTATTTTACCCGGCTGGGTTACCCTGTTAAAATTACATGTTCATTGCACTAGCTAGTGGTTCATTACAAGCTGATGCGTTTCGGTTTATTTGTGATATTTCATTGATTATCTGATATTTATTAGCTTAAACCGTGCCAGTGTTTCTATTATGAATTCATTTTTCAATATTGTGTGCAGATATATCAAATAATTGCAACATGTTTGCACCTTCATTATGAAATCAACGAAACGTACCTAGTACAAATTTATTGAACCTTCTATTTAGCTTCGAGCTCAGCAATTAGCATGTCAGGAGGTGTAAACTAGTGCTCGTCTGAAACTAGTGCTCGTCGAAGAAAGCTCGTCTGAATAACATGAGCGTATTTTAATATCTTCAATTGCTCGAAGACAAGAGTGTATAAGTTATCAGTGTGATCTTTATATCTTCAAGTGCTCGAGCGCAATAGTATGAGTTATCAGTAATTCTATCTATGTGATTTCTTAGCTAATAATGCATATGGAAGAGCGTCCATAGTCAACGTCAGCCTGAAAAGTAGATCGGGATTGTCGCGTTAAGTAAAACAATGCCAACTAATTTTATGGGATATTGATCATCAAAAATATAAATGGATAAAATATTTTTAATGGGGTATTGAAATTATGAACTGTGAGTGGTGGAATAACACAAATCATAAAAAATGAATCGGTCATTTTTTGAAATATATTGCAAAACTGCAAAACAACATTGGCGACCATACAAATGTATCGTATATCAATAGTGTCACTTCCTTCCTATATTAAGACTATTTCTAAATTCATCGAGCGTTAAATCTGAAAATTATTAAGTTTGCTGTAGTGCTCTTGTTAAGAAGACTATGACTAAAGTACGCCTGTATACTTTAACAATTATAAGAGGTTCGCTCGACTAACCCGGCGAGGTTGGGTACGTCTACCAGGTACGTCTCGATGTATGGTAACACAAAGTAACCAGGTAACCCGGCGATATATCTACTTAACCGTGAACCGAATTAATCTATTTAACCGTGTTATCTACTTAACTCGAGGGTCGACAGTGCAGGTATTTTAATCACGAGCTCGGCCTCACTTGCAATGCATGAAATTTTCAATTGCTTATCGATGCTCGGCCTCCGAACAAAGGAATACGATTTCTGCTTCTCATATGAGCGGTCAAATGTGATAACGGCTTCCGTGATACCAAGAGAGGTTTTGAACACAGTAATAATTATTTTATGTAAAAATATCCAAATTTATACTTTCATTTAGAAAATATTAACAATGGACCTCGAAGATTACAATGCCTCCTCCATACTTGCTGAGATTTGGTCTACACAAAAATACAACAAGCACACACACATGAAATCTACCGAAGACAGCAAATCACTATACATGTTTTACTTCACCACAAAAGTGTCTAAGCGCGTGCTTAAAGCAGCTCAAATCTATAAGCACACACGAGAACATCTGGCCATCCATTTTCGGCTCAATTTGGCGACCTCGCTGCAACTCGATATTTTGGCTTCTGAAATAGACTATGATCTTAATATGGACTCTCTTAACCTATTTCAAAAAAGGCTGATAGTAATACAAAGGATCAAACCCTCTTAGAATGAATTATGTTAAAACACATTCAGCACTTAGAGAATTTTCCTGGTACTTTTTCGGAACTCATTGGGTTGCCCGTGCAAAAATGTTTTTTATTTTCAAAATTTTCCTCAAAGTTGATAATAGTTGGGAATGCATTTTTGATGTTTTTTCGTGTAAAGTGACTCATAAGTCCATAAAATCAGTTAGAAAAATTAGTCATAACTAAAAGCCCATAATCTTTTCTATCAGAGAATGGAGGACCTAAGTAATGAAATATATAAGATAAGCAAAGTCCGCAAAACTACACAGTATACCCTGAACACTGCAATAACTACACAGTATACCCTGAACACTGTTAAAAACTACACAGTATACCCTGAACACTGTAATAACTACACAGTATACCCTGAACACTGCAATAACTACACAGTATACCCTGAACACTGTTAAAAACTACACAGTATACCCTGAACACTGTAAAAACTACACAGTATAGCCGGTATACTGTTGAAAACTACACAGTATACCCTGGACGCAGCAAAAAACACAGTATACCGTGAACACAGTAAAAGGAACACAATATGTCGTAAATATAGTAAAAGGAACACAGTATATCGTGAACAAATCAAAGGGTACACAATATATCTTATACATAGTAAAAAGAACACAATATACTGTGAACACAGTAAAAGGAACACAGTATACCGTGAACACAGTAAAAGGAACACAGTATACCCTGATAAGATAACATTTCAATTCACCTCTGCTTGTCCAAACTACACCACATACCATGATAAGATAACATATTCAATGCAGCTCTGCATGTCTAAACACCTAGTATACCCTGATAAGATAACATATTCCAGGCATGAACTCCTCGCATTTCTCTATATGCGGAACCCAGAAGATTCGTGGCGGCGACATGGAAAGGCAGCAGTGACCTGAGCGCTGATCGTTTGAAAGCAATACTGCCTTGTTCCATCAAAGAAAAATAAAAAATACTATACGAGAAATATACAATTAGTCGTTGCAGAACCATATCTGATTCTGTGCTGTGAAATAGAAAATATTGTCATATTATTAAAAACCTAAATATATACTACCACAATAAGCGTTCGAAGCATTTAAACCATCGATTCTAACAACTTGCGATTGCATAATAATATACATAACCGATCAGTAAAGAAAATTTCTGAGGTATTCAATAATCTCTCAGTTGTCATTGTATTAATCCATCTATACAGCCATGAAATACGCCGCATTTCTATCCGCTATCCGCGAATTAGTTCTCTGGGTGTTGCTGGTCCTGCTGGACAGCGCGATAGGAGGACAGGTTTCCAACCTTTTCGCTAAGGTGAGAAATAAGAGCCTGGACGCTCTTCTCCAAGGTGAGCAACGAGAGCCTGGACCTCTTCTATAAGGTGAGAAATGAGAGCCAGGACCTCTTCTCCAAGGTGAGCAACGAGAGCCACGACCTCTTCTCTAAGGTGAGCAATGAGAGCGGAGACCTTTTCTCCAAGGTGAGAAGTGAGAGCCAGGACCTCTTCACCAAGGTGAGCAATGAGAGCCAGGACCTCTTCACCAAGGTGAGCAATGAGAGCCGAGACCTCTTCTCCAAGGTGAGCAATGAGAGCAGAGACCTCTTCTCCAAGGTGAGAAATGAGAAGCCGAGACCTCTTCTCCAAGATGAGCAATGAGAGCCTAGACATCATCTCCAAGGTGAGCAATGAGAGCCTGGACCTCTTCTCCAAGGTGAGAAATGAGAGCCGAGTCCTCTTCTCCAAGATGAGCAATGAGAGCCGAGACCTCTTCTCCAAGGTGAGAAATGGGAGCAAGGACCTCTTCTCCAAGGTGAGAAATGAGAGCCGAGACCTCTTTTTCAAGATGAGCAATGAGAGCCAGGACCTCTTCTCTAAGGTGACAACTGAGAGCCAGGACCTCTTCTCTAAGGTGACAACTGAGAGCCAGGACCTCTTCTCCAAGGTGGAAAATGAGATCAAGGACCTCTTCTCCAACGTGGGAAATGAGCCCTGAGACTTCTACTCCGAGGTGAGAATTGAGAGCCTAGCCTCTTTTCCTGCCGATCCGAGCACACAACTCCAGTTTATGGTTCCCACTGCCCGGGGTATAGTAATCAAAGTTTGGAGGTTCATGTATAAAAAAAGTCGAAACACGTCGTCTCGATATAAGTTAAAATCGCAATATTTCCAAGAAGCGATTCCGAATTTCAAAAAATATTATTCATTCAAGGGTATCGAATATTCGTGGAAATTGGAATAAACACGAAAAATAAGTTACTCCGTTAAGAGCTTTTCGTCAGCCCAATTCTTGTCGTCGCGGCTCTGCTGAGAAAACTTCATGGAGGACAGAAGCTGAAAAGGCAAACACATTTCCTCGAATCTAGATAGAAGCGATCCATATTTAGTAAAGAAATTACATGATAGGCCAGTAATCTTATGTTATCGCCATTTCGGCATTCACTGTTTCTCAGGTTGGCGGGAATGTCGTAAAGAACGAGTGCCTCCTGACGACCGCAGCGCCAGCCTCAGAGTTCCTGGGTCTGCGTGGCGCCTGCAGCCTCATGTGCCAGCAGACCGCCAGCTGCCACTTCTTCTGCTTACTCAAAAGTATGTAACATACAACTGGGTGAAATATCAAACAAATTGCTTAACGAACGCAAGTAAAAACAAGACATTCATGCCGGTTCATGTTAAAAAGAAATTTCATATACCACAGACGCATGTTTTTTAAATGTATTTATTATTTGTATTATATGGAATATATGATATTAAACGATATCAATAGTAAACAATAAATAACATTAATAGTGTGTGACCCGCTGACCGTGAGTTGACTACCCCTGCCATGAAATGGCAGTATGGTCGGCCAATATGGTATCAATTTATTTATTATTGTTATTGTATCAATTTATTTATTGAAAAATTATCACGCCGGATCCAGGTACAGGCAAGTGCGCTCTGTTCAAAGCCTACGTCGCGGTGCGATGGCCGGGCCATCCTGCGTCTGCGTCCACCACAACGTACGACGCTTGCTACACGTCGTGGGGGGGACCCCCGGGACATCGTCAAGACAAACTCCCCCTTCGCTTACTCCACGGAAAATACTGGTTACTACCCACAATTTGCCACCGATGGATACGCCTGCGTCGCCCCCGCATACTTCGTTACAGGACTCTACCCAAACAGCTTCTCGCGGATAGACTTGCAGCAGACCACTCGAGTACAGGCGGTGATTGTTGCCACGGCTAAAGATCGCCACATTGTTGACATGGACGTGATCCTCAGCAACACGAGTGACTTCAACATCGGAAAGAAAATAGGACGAGTTGACGGTGCCCTGACGGCGTGGTCGACGTACACCATCGTCACCAACACCAGTGTGGCGGGACGGTACATCACCTTCTACCAGGTACAAGCTGATTACCATGGCTACGCCGAAATACAAGTCATTCCTCAGCCTTGACTTCGCGTTGAGTGTGCGCCTCGCATTCCAGGCGAGAATTATTGTTGAGCGATCGATTTGATAGACTTGTATGGTCAAGAGGAATCCAGACCAGAGAGGTCAGAAATATTAGCTTTATTTTTGAAAACTAGAAAAAAACTGTTAATAAAAGTGAGCAGGCTTGTACTACAATTTCTGAGCTGGTTGAAGTCGTTATTATTAACACGGATGTAAACTCATTCATGCCTCGTACACTTGTTCAACCACCAGGAACTACACACATGTTACCATACCCTCAAACATTAAACATACTGAAAAATATCAACTCATCTCACGTATATAAAACATCTTCGCGGAACATTAAGCATCTCCAAGGTACATTAAACATCTCTGTCCTGGGCAACAGGATTTATTTTCTTTTTTTAGTATAAAGTTCTCTTTATATATATTTTTAGCGCATTTTCTTTTTTTATTGAAAAAAGACGCTATTGTGCTCGTCATGTCCGTCCGTCCGTGACGTCCGCCCGCGACCTCACTTCACGGACGGACGAGAAAATGCGCTCTTATAGTCCTTCACTGCTGTGAGTACTGATCTAATTTTTTCTTACGTACTTAGTGGCAACATTCTAGGAACCGTTCATTAGCCGCTATGTCTCGCACGTCCGTTGTTCCTTATCATGACACACACGACTAGGTTATTTGGTGTTATGTACTTTCCAATATTCAAAATTTACTGCTTTGAAATATTACTTGATCCTTATCATGACTGTTATATGAATATTTATGCTCATTTATTCTGTCATTTGTTTAGCTCGCAGATATCATTCAATGCCTTGGTAGAACTTTCATGCTTAGAGCGTATGGGTAAGGAAATTCAATGGTGGAAAATCTTTCATTCAGGATCCAGAAGTATAGGGCCAAGCAAATACGTAAGTTAATTTGTGATAAATTTGAGAAGATCTTTTTTATTGCTATATTGTCATTGTGATCATATTTGATATATAGTTCATTTCCAATCATATTTAGCTAGTTTTTGATTCATTAGTACGGTCATTGTCTTCAGATCCACTGCGTTTTGAGGTGTGATTAAAGCATAATATCCGAACGCGTCTTAATCCCTCCGTTGCTAAGCCAAATAAAGTTTGCGCCAGCGTTAATCTCCAAGGAACATTAAACATCTTCAAGGAACATTAAACATCTTCAAGGAACATTAAACATCTCCAAGGAACTTTAAACATCTCTGAGGAACATTAAGCATCTCTAAGGAATTGCATGTTGAAGAAAAACTAATAAAGCAAATTGACGAAAAAGTAATCGGATTGCAGTTAGCGCTCGATGACAAAATAAGAAATTTGGAAATTGGTAATGGGTATAAACTAATGAAACAATTTGAGGAGAAAATAAATAGTTTACTGGTAGCGCTTGATGATTAAGTCAAGAATTCGGAATTGCATATTGAAGAAAATTCGAAACTGATTATTAAAGCTTATGAGGAGATCCATAGAGTACAGATGGCGTTTGAAGATTTAGTAAGTGAAAAGCTGAAAACTTCTGAATTGCGGTTTCATAACATTGAGTTACAAATTGCTGGAAAAGTATCTTTTGCTGAAGTTGATCATAAATTCAAAAGATTGGAGTAAAATTTAGCTACATTTAATGATGTGGAATATAATAACATAACAGAACAAGTCATGGAGTTACGAGCGGGATCAGTTTCGCTGACAAAAATGGAATATATTATTAATGGTATGAAGTATATTAAAACATATTTCATGAGTTGTCTAGAGATACTATATCAAATCAGAATAAAATTAATCAACTTAAAATGAGGCTACAAACTGAAACTGATAAAATCGTAGAACTGATCAAAATAATAACTGATCATATTATTTCTTGTAGCTTCTTATGTAACTTGTAGCTTTACGAAATCGGGAAAATCTGTAGGCATTTGAAGTTTACTTTATTAAAATGACTGGTATTAACATACTCGGAGTAGGAATTAATAATACACCCATATCACATCTAAGAGGTCCCCCAGGTATTGGCTTCCAGTACCTTGACGCTGATAAAAATTTTGATCTGAATAATCGGAGACTTGCAAATATCTCTTATCCAAATGTGGATAAGGATGTCGCATGCAAGAGCTATGTTGATGAGAAGTTCGTAATAGTTTCAGATGTTCATGTAAAAGATCCGGAAATGACCAATGAAAAATAGATGTAGTGAAGGAGTGTGTTATGGTGCATATCAACTTTCTCGCGAAAGAAATGCCTGCAGTAAAATCAATAGTAGAAACTGTTTATGGAAAATTAACTCAGGAAATGACAGATAACATCTTCAAGGAACATTAAACATCTCCAAGGAACTTTAAACATCTCTGAGGAACATTAAGCATCTCTAAGGAATTGCATGTTGAAGAAAAACTAATAAAGCAAATTGACGAAAAAGTAATCGGATTGCAGTTAGCGCTCGATGACAAAATAAGAAATTTGGAAATTGGTAATGGGTATAAACTAATGAAACAATTTGAGGAGAAAATAAATAGTTTACTGGTAGCGCTTGATGATTAAGTCAAGAATTCGGAATTGCATATTGAAGAAAATTCGAAACTGATTATTAAAGCTTATGAGGAGATCCATAGAGTACAGATGGCGTTTGACGATTTAGTAAGTGAAAAGCTGAAAACTTCTGAATTGCGGTTTCATAACATTGAGTTACAAATTGCTGGAAAAGTATCTTTTGCTGAAGTTGATCATAAATTCAAAAGATTGGAGTAAAATTTAGCTACATTTAATGATGTGGAATATAATAACATAACAGAACAAGTCATGGAGTTACGAGCGGGATCAGTTTCGCTGACAAAAATGGAATATATTATTAATGGTATGAAGTATATTAAAACATATTTCATGAGTTGTCTAGAGATACTATATCAAATCAGAATAAAATTAATCAACTTAAAATGAGGCTACAAACTGAAACTGATAAAATCGTAGAACTGATCAAAATAATAACTGATCATATTATTTCTTGTAGCTTCTTATGTAACTTGTAGCTTTACGAAATCGGGAAAATCTGTAGGCATTTGAAGTTTACTTTATTAAAATGACTGGTATTAACATACTCGGAGTAGGAATTAATAATACACCCATATCACATCTAAGAGGTCCCCCAGGTATGGGCTTCCAGTACCTTGACGCTGATAAAAATTTTGATCTGAATAATCGGAGACTTGCAAATATCTCTTGTCCAAATGTGGATAAGGATGTCGCATGCAAGAGCTATGTTGATGAGAAGTTCGTAATAGTTTCAGATGTTCATGTAAAAGATCCGGAAATGACCAATGAAAAATAGATGTAGTGAAGGAGTGTGTTATGGTGCATATCAACTTTCTCGCGAAAGAAATGCCTGCAGTAAAATCAATAGTAGAAACTGTTTATGGAAAATTAACTCAGGAAATGACAGATCTTGACAAAAAGGTAACTAAAGAAATGATTGAAGTAAATACAGATTTGGAAAATCTTGGTTTGAAATTAACTCTAGAAATTACTGAAGTAAAATCAAAACTGCGAAAACAAATGAATAATTTGAAATCCCTCGATGGAAAAGTATCCTCATTAGCAGGAATTCAAGTTGAATAAAAGGCATATATCAATGCTGTTGAAACACGGGCAGATGACATCACGAATAAAGTAGCAGAAGAAGTGAGGAAGCAGGATGAGTTTTCTGAACGGCTTGCAAAAGTTGACGCTATTGGAACGAGCGTCCACTAAAGAACTCAACTGTGATTCGTCACAGTAGTTCACTAAATGCATTTGTAATATTGGTTAATAAAAATGAGAGCTAATGTACAACTTGAAATAATTGGCAAACGAAAGATTGACAATTCAATCTATTTAATGTATTTACGCTCCGATTAAGAAAATTAAGTCATTCCATCTAGTCAAGTGTGATGAGCCTATTAAAAACATTCGAAAATACAGAATGATTCATGATGGACTTAAATTAAAGTTAGTGAAAGGTAGTTCATTTAAAAGCTATATTGTCATTCAAGGCGGCCTTTGAGGAGAAAAAAAAAACTTGATAAAATTTCTTCCAAAAATGGATGACGTAATAACTGATGTAAAAAGAGAGGTGATGTTCAATTTTGGAAATATTCAGTAGCATCAGATTGATACGGATAATATTCGCTATGATATTCGTCATCTCTCCACCGAAATAAATCAGATTGTAATTCAAGTGAATATATTTGAACAAACATTGAAAAGGATTTTAGAAAAAAAAAGAACTTTAAAAATTGCTCTATAAGTAAAAAGACTATAATAAAAATAAACAGAAGAACCATTTTGTATTTCCCTCTCCAAGTTTGAGGTGTCTTATGATTGGAAGATCGAACTGCGGAAAAACGTCGTTGCTACTAAAGTTAATATTGGAGACCTTTATTGATTTACACAATCTTTCCTGTTTAGCAAGTCAACTCATCAGCCTGAATATAAGTTGTTGAGGAACGCTTTCGATAAGGGATATAATAAATCTAACTAATCGAATCGATAAATTCTAACGGCAATGGTAATATTGATGAATATCTTGGAAACTTACATAAAAGACGTCCACAAAAATGTACAATCGGATATTTTGAGAATACTGCTTCTGTACCTGATCCCAGTGATATAGATCCTAGTAAGAAGAATTTGTTCATTTCTGATGATATTGCTATGGAAAAGAATCAAAATCCTACTGATAGTTTTTACCCCCTTGAGAGACATAATAACTGCAGTTTAATTTACTTATCCCAAAACTATTACATGTTACCAGGACAAGCCATTAGAACGAATTCAAATTTATTAATTCTATTCGAGTTACCTTTCAACGATATGAAGAATATTCATAGTGATTACATTACTAGTGATATGCCCTTTGCCGAGTTTGAAGAACTGTTTAATGAAACGTATAAAGTACCTTATAGTTTTGTGTTGATCAATGAAGATGAGTACCCCGGTTCTGGAAAGTAATTCAAAAATTTATATCAATTATACATCCCAAAAAAGAATCTTTCATCAACACACTCGCTCAAGCCCTGAGTTCTCGGTTAAAAAGTGCCCGGTCAATTGGAGTAAATGGTCGTTAACTCTTGATTTTAGCTCCCAAGAATCAGGTTAAGATTGCTGGTAAATGGTCAGGTTTTTGATAGAAAGACTGTGCTCAAATTTTTGATGGTTAAGATTCTAAATAAAATTGTGGGTAAATGACCAGGCTTATTCGGGGGTAATTAGTCCATAAAAAATAGTCCATTTTGATGGGTAATATTCGGGGTAAGATTTTGGGTAAATGACCCGTAACCTGTTAAGCTGTTTATGCAATTTTTGACGATATTCTCGGTTTCTATACTTCTTTCATATTTCAATAGAAACACTTGATAAATGTGGATTACATTTTTTGAAAAATGTGGTGATATTTAGTGTGTTCCCACATTGTCGACATTGTGACAGTGTCGTTGTTGCCAGGTTTGGGCACCAACTTGCCCACGCTGGTGCTGGGCAGGGCGCTCTCTTGCGTGTACATCGGCCTGAGTTCTATTGCAGGAAACGCCTACGTCGGCGAGATTGCCTCCAGTAACATCAAAGGGATATTAGGTGGACGATACTCGTTCATCTTCGCAACATTTCTTCTAGAATTTGTGTACTTGGGTCTTGGAGCGATGCGGCTCATTTTATGAACAGGTTCATTGTAGTTAGTTTCTCAATGTAGAGCGATTGGCTCATAGCGATAGGTGTAGTGCGATACATTCATCTTGTGTATAAATTTATACGGAGCAAACCATCTGGGATAAAGTTGGCTGCTAAGTGTTGATGCTTTTTGGAAACACTCGAAAATTATTTTCGTGGTTGTGATTATTTGTAGAGGCTGTATTTGTGCCGAACATCTCAATTTTTACTGATAAACAGTTTCTAGTTTGAGATTTGGATTTCTTCTCAGGAAGGGTTTTTTAGACTATTGTCGCTTTCTGGTTGAATATTCTAGGTATGAAATTCACGTACATGTTTTAAGAAGGCAACAGGTGTAAAAGTAGCTTTTCAACCTGTTTACAGCCTTTATTGTGTTAAGTCCATCAGTTTTCACAAAATAGGACGTGTATGTTTAAATAGCTGAAGCAATCATGTAAATATATTGCGCTCCAATTGAAAACAGGTTAGGCGCCATTCCTATATAGTTTTTTGTAACTTGCTTCTGTAGTGAAATACTTTATTTATTCATTAAAAAAATTCGCAATTTGATCAAAATTTAACACCTCATTTATAATTTTAGTTGAATGTAAAAATTCTACATTCAACGAACATTTATCATTAATTAAAATGCTGCGAAAACTTCGTTTTACGACTGATTACAATATGCTATTACTTCGTTCCTGTTGTGAAAATAAATGCTAGTGCCGTCGTTTCACGAGCAGTTTTTGATTTTTTTAAATACAGATTTTGAGAACTATCTGTCGTCTGATAAATGTCTCAGATTAGGAATAATAAAATTTTTGACCCTGTCAGGCAGTTTTTATGAACTATCGCTGGCCTTGGGCATACTGCTGGTGATGTTGGTGGGGGCGTTCACGACGTGGCAGAATTTGGCTTTGATCTGCACGAGCCCGACCCTCATCTACGCCGCCCTCATCTTCTTCTGTAGGGAGTCGCCTGCTTTCCTCCTAATGAAGGGCAGGGAGACTGAAGCACGAGCGGCTATGCAGCACTTCAGGGGTATTACTTCTGCAGGAATAACTCTTTTATCTCTAGAAAGAGAACATGAAAGAACATAAATAACTAAATGCAACTGTATGGATTCGAAATATATCTCTTTATATTCATGAATTTCAGTATTGTACTTGATTAAAAATTGGTGAATTTGATTACTAGGTGGTACTATCCCAATAAATTCCATTGCTTGTAAAGTGTATCTGTTGACGAAAACTAAATTAACGGAATCATTCAAAATCTTTAATTCATTTGATATCATTTAAGAATGAATTTGGGGGCATCCGGACGAGAAAATGCTTATACATGAGAAAGGATAGAGTAGAAACTGTGAACTCGGCGACAAATAAATATTTTTCGTATTTCAGGTGCCTGCATCGACGAAGAAATATTCGACATCAAGTCGTAATATGAAGCGAAAAAGGCCTAATTCCATTTGAGTGACTATATAGAAGAAATCGCACATCCGCAAGCCGTTCATCATCACTTCCACCATAGGCGTCTACTCTCAGCTCTGTGGCATTGAAGTACTTACGTCAAATCTCAGCTCTATATTCAAGGTTATTGTTGTAATTAAAGGTGCTGGTATTGTTAATGTATTTTATGTTTCTGATCCAGCGTTAAATGAACTGAAAACTTGGCTTTTATGCTTATATATTCCATCATTGTTTTTATTCAGTTTTTATATTCAAATGATTAAGCTCCTTTTAACATTTAGATAATTGAAAACGCTTACAAATTTTGAATTTAAATTAGCTGTTTAGTGTGAGATGTTGAACGGCGCACGCAGGTCAATGGATTACCGGTGACTGATCTCATCAAATTCCATCAGCCAAATACGAGTATATCTAAAGCCATTTTTTACCGTCGTATTGATGAATTTTGCTTCGTACCTGGATATTTTATACTGTGTGTAAATTAATCCGTTATAATGATAATAGAATGTCTTACTCAGTGTCCTAATTTATGTCCTGCTCAGTGTAACATCGTCTCTCAATTCGTGTACGGTTTTTAAGCATGAATTCACTAGCAAGTTCTAAACACGTTTCCCAGTGTGCATTAGTATTCTGGCTTGTGGGAATGATTGGCTTCTTACATGAAGAACGTCGGCTAAACATAGGAATAAGTCAATGTTAATGTCCCCCCAATGTTAATGTTAATATAAGGGAAAATAAACTGTGCCGACGAGTAGTGACTATTATGACTAATGCTGGCATGATGCATGATGTGCCCAATGTGCCTGAATTAAGAGATTAAAGTGCCAACGAGATTTTCCTTATACGTATAACGTGCTGAAGACGATTAATGCATGTGTATGTGTAGCCATATATGTATATGGCTATAAGTTGTGTTCGATGTAACTCTGCAGAACTCTGGCAGTGAAATGTCAGAAGACCTGAGAAGCATCCTGTGCATCGTCGTGGAGATCCTGGCAGGAATAGTAGCCGTGTTCCTCGTCGAGAAGGCAGGCAGGAAGTGCTGGAAGAGAAGGCAGGCAGGAAGTGCTGGAAGAGAAGGCAGGCAGGAAGTGCTGGAAGAGAAGGCAGGCAGGAAGTGCTGGAAGAGAAGGCAGGCAGGAAGTGCCGCTGGTTTCATCGTCGGCGGTACTGGCCGCCAGTCATTATAAGGCTTCTGTGATACCTTGGAATAATAATGAAGGCAATAAGTACATTAAACACAGATAGGATAACAACCAAGAACATTTTAAAGTGTAAAGGTGAAGATTTTATAGTCTAAAGGTGAACATTTTATAGTCTGAAAGCGAACATTTTATGGTCCAAGGTGAACATTTTTACAGGGTTCGTACCGGTCATGGAAGACCCCTGGAAAATCACGGAATTTGATTTTTAATTTTCCTGGCCTGGAAAGTCATTGGATTTCATTTCAGCTTTTGGAAAATCGTGGAATTTGCAGATAAAAGAAGAAAAAAGGAAGTTCTTTCTGTGCTGCGTGTGTTTACTCTTTGTGCAGTCTCTTGTTTCCTGCCTTCTGATCGGTTCTACAATCACGTGAACTCGGTCGCGGAGCTCGGTTGCATTGGACAACTTTTTGATCTGCAGTGGCAGGGTTCCATCTTCAGCGTGCAATTTTTACATCACCATGCCTGGAAAGTGTAAATTCATGACTTGTGGTTAAGAATAGTAGCTTATCATGACGGGCTTGCTCGCCATCCAAAGCATGTAGGTATGTCAATGTCATGTACATTGTGCTCGAAAGACTTCAATGTGCCAAATATGGGTAAAGCCGCTTTGAAGAGCCATGCCAAAGGCAGCAAACACACCAAGTTTGCTAAGCAACACAGTGGAGAGAGAAGCAAAGCGCAGTCACGCATTTCACATTTTTGGTCTGCTGACAGCAATGCTACTGCAGTTTCTTGCACCGAAAGTTTATCAGGGAATAGGATGTCGCAAAAGTCAGCACGCATCAGCACTGTATTGACTACTGCCACTGCGTGAATGTAGAGACGGCGAGCTGGCCTGTTTCCACTGCCAAAGCCAACCCCAATGGCGAACTGACCAGATTTGTAACAAAACAACATGGTGTTGTGGATGAGATGTGCAACTATAGAGATGAATCACAGCATTGCAGTGAACTGAATGCACAGTTTGAAGCATTTTCAATTTCTTGTCGACTGGACACTTGTTGGCATGACATTTTATCAAAGAGCACCTACAAGAAGCTCTGGAGTGTAGTGCAGATGCTCATGCTCCTGTCTCATGGTCAAGCCACGGTTGGAAGAGGATTTTCGTTCAACAAGGAAATCATGACACGCAACATGAAAGAGCGAACGGTGGTTTCCTTGCGTGCTGTGGTTGATCATGTTGCACATGTTGGTGGCCTGGACAAGTTGACCATCACCAAAAAGATGCTGCTTGCAGCTGGCAGTGCCAAAACAGCCTACATTACTTACTTGGCAGCAGAGAAAAAGCAGAATCCGAAGGTCCAGAAAACCCAGAAGAGGAAGGTTCTGTTAGATGAGCTAGATGAACTGAAGAAGAATAGGCATACGTGGGAGGGCATCAAGGCGCTTGGGCAAGCAGCAGATGAATATGCAGAAGCAATGGAGAGAAAGGGGGATTTGAAAATTATCGCAAAGCTCAACGCAATGAGGCGATCTTTGAAAACAAAGCAACAGGAGCTAGACACTCTTGAACTGAACATTAAAGAAAAAGTTGATGAAAAAGCAGCCAGTTGAATGTTAGAGTAATGGTGTTGGAAAGTGTTCCGAACTACTTTGACCAGACACTATCACGTACAATCTCGTGTGCATTACTCAATATTTGTTGTGATTTGACACTATTAAATTCATAATAATAAAAGTGTGGGCTTGATTTTCAGATTTGTGTCATTTCTGTTCCTCCGTGTCTGCCTGCTCTATGCATTTACACGTTTGCTATTTATTAACTGTAGTATATAGACGATAGAATATGCACGGTTAGTCTTTCAGTCATTCTAAATCTGTCGTATACGAGTCTTGAAAATTATATTGCTGGTCATGGAGAGTCATGGAAAAGTCATGGAATTTCTTTTCTTAATACCGGTACGAACCCTGATTTTACAGTCTAAAGGTGAACATTTTATAGTCTAAAGGTGAACAATTTATTTTTCCTAATACTATTCCGACTGAATTTGAAAATGAAAACTGGATTGGTTGAAGAATGCCTTAGTGTATTTTTTATCTCTGTGCATTTTTTTCTTCTATAGTCTGTGTAATCTTATGCCGTTTGTAGAGCCTTTCTGATGAATTGAAAAGTGTAGGCTTGTTGTTCAGCTGAATGTTGGCATTGAAGGGTAATTGGGTATATTTAATTAGTAACCTTATATTAATTATAATGATAGTTGTTTTGCAGGCAGCCTGGGTCTCTTTTTCTACATGCTCACTGATGATAAACAATGGACAAGACAATTTTTGTTTTGGCCTCCGTTGACGGCGCTCATGACTTTCGTTATCGCCTTTGGGATTGGAGTAGGAGCTGTGATCTGGATTCTGATGGGTGAGTGACCTGTACGTTCAGAGGAAAGTTACTACAATGCGTGAGTTATTAAAATAACAGGGTTATTGATTGCGGGCCTTGTTACGCAGATGGAGTGTGGTGGGCCTTAATAAGTAGCGTCGTTATCTCATGTCCATAGTTGATGGTGGAATTGGAATAATTGACGTGAACTGCGAGGTCAGTTAATTGATTGAGACCGGTATCGATATTTCTGTAGAATTCGGCTTGCAATTTTAATTCTGAAGCTAATTCAAAGACAAAATTTAAAAAATATTTTAATCTAAAACAAAATAGAATTGTTAAAAGATAGTGACGATGAAATTATGGGTCATAACCAAAAGGAAACAGGATGGATGCTGATGCCTGCAAGCTGGTGTGGATTTTGGGTGAGATGCCGCCAGATTAATCAGGCCAGTCTAATGTTGAAAAATGTTTATGAAACATTGACTTATCACGCATGAGATGTGTTTATTATATTACATTATTTACGGAACGTCTATAAGCGATTGCAAAGAAAAAATCCTGTCACTTGTTTGCTTTCTTATAGTATGTCTTTTTTGCAATTTATAATATAATCAAATTTCATGGGATCTTTCCATTAATAATCTGTGCGTGGTATCGAGAAATATATTCCTTTCATCTAATATTCGCCTATATTCTCGACTAGAAGTGGGTGCCATGTCTAAGCTAGGAATTTGGCTACAAAGCAGTGAAAATAATACTTCTGTTCCTATGTAAGATTTATTGTATGTTAAATTGTTGTTAATAAATTAGAGGACATGCTGCCGCCCCTCGTGCGGGAGACTGCGGCAGGCATGTGGGCGGCGTCCTTCATCACCGTCCACTCCTACGAGCTCCTACAGGCCCTCTTCTTCTTTACCGCCTCCCCAAAATCTTTCTACTGCCCCTAGGGGGGCGATATCGCCCACTTTGGGAACCACTGGACTAGAGTCACTAGACACAGCTATGCAGGAGCATATGTCGATCCAGTCTTGAAATGCCTAGAACCTTACGGATCTGGCTACCTAACAATCGTCAGTTATGGAAATAACAGGTTCATAAGGCCGGATCTCTTTTGAATCAAGTCACGAAAAGTACAAGGATCTATTAGAAATTTTCTTCTGTTTATTAGAAATTATGTCCCGTTTAATGTAACGGAGATAAAGAAGAATTAGTTTGTTGCGCGTCGATTTCACAGGAGGAGGTTTTTGTTTTTGCCGGAATTAGCATAGAAGAGACTGAGATAGCTCTGAGGCAATATTCGCTACTGCAAACTGGGTTCAACCTCATGTCCTATTAACCAATTTGATTTATTGCATGCAAGGCCCCTAATTTGTTTTATTAATGCATGCAGTGTCACTTTTTTGGTCAGGCCTAACATTCTAGGTGTCGTTTACAAAATTATTATTCTTGGCATCATTGCCGGCCTCTGTGCCTCTCTTTGCTTTTTAACGCTTCAAGTTTATCTTGTTACACTTAATTTGGGCCGACCAGTGTATTATTTAATTTGTACTTGCACTCAATAACATTTTACCCCTGATAGGCTTTCATGCCAAGTAAGAATTCAGCCAGCGGCATTAATTTAGAAGGTCAGTAAGTGGAATATAGTACCTATTGCCTATTAAATTGAAATTAACTAGGAACTCATTCAAAAATTAAATATAACCCGATTAAATGGCGTGCTTGTAAATCAAATCCAGCCTTTTTTTTACAGTATAACTCCGAAATATACTTCACTAACTCTCTTGCTACGTAATCGTTGTGCGTCGACTGGCGCCAGCTAACCTACCTTTGCGTCATCTGTGATCAATTTTAATTGTTTGAAGAGGTTAGCCTGGGAATGTGACTGTAAGGGCATCGATGAGGCTGAACGGCATCAATCGAATCGGTGGGTAATAATGGACGAGTTTAAACCGTAATTTTAATTGCATATAAACGATAGGGAAAAATGAATACTTAACTTAGAATACTTGAAGCTATGTCTTTTCGAAGGAGTATAGACAGCCGACGATAGAACAGACGACTGACGGATAAAGCACAGACGACTGCTGGATGAAGCACAGACGACTGACGCACAGACGACGGGTAGAGGCACCGACGACTGGCGGTTCAATAGGCCTACTCAATAACACGGCTGTGGTAGTCTTGCTGTTACTCGGGTGTACCAGATATTCTCCTCAACCGGAACTGGAATGGACACAAGGAG
This sequence comes from Hyalella azteca, assembly GCF_000764305.2. Lineage (NCBI taxonomy): Eukaryota > Metazoa > Arthropoda > Malacostraca > Amphipoda > Hyalellidae > Hyalella > Hyalella azteca. Next base: position 25,446 of record NW_025940181.1, read on the forward strand.
TTCAGCATGGCCCCTTAAATGTTTCAAAGGTACAGAACACAATACTTCCAAGTAAGACAAGTGAAGATTATTCATCAAGGGCAAACATTAAGCTACTAACCTGTGGCGTTGGCGGCCAGAGACCCAGAGCAAGAGTGGTTGAAGGCCGGCTAATGAACTCAAATTATGACTGCGAATGTAAATATTACCCTAGGGTTAACCAGAAATTGCTTGATCCTTACAGCGACCTCTTTCTATCTTGCGCCGCTCAAGTGAAAATGGTGCATATAATTGTTTGAATTGTTGAACTTTGTTGAAGACCCAATTTTAGCTTCTAGGTTTATCTTAAGGTGCTTATACGCAGGGCTATTAGTTGCGTATATAGGTTGCGTCTACTTGGTGAGGTTACTAAAATTTGTGAAGGTTGACGTGTTCAGAGGCAACTAGCTGGTGCAGGCAACTGAAGTTGTTCGAACTTCCAGTTCCAGACTTCGAGTGGGCTCAGTAGCTCCTCTGCTTTCGGACTGTGCCCAACTGTGTTGCTCTCGACTCTCGTCTTGATTGTGCTAAGTGACTTTAGTGATCCGAGCATGTCCTGTTCAAACGACAGCTCTAATAAGAACGTGAAGTGGAGTCCGGACGATATTGTATTGTTTTTGGAGACGTTCCATAAGTATGAGTTGCTTTGGAATATACGTCATGAGGACTATTCAAACAAAACCAAGAGAGAGACTAATCTTTTGAAACTAAAAGAAGACCTTCTTTGTCAAGGTTTGGTTGTACCTGATATTACATTTTTAAGGGCTAGAATTAGAAATATACGATTAACGTACAAAAATGAATTGACGAAGGTGATCTCTTCGAAAGCAAGCGGAGCTGGTACAGACGACGTTTACACGCCCAAACTACTTTGGTTTAAAACGGCTGATTCTTTTCTGAACGACGTTGTCGTCACGCGACAATCGCAATCTAATCTGGTAAGTAAACCTATTCCAAATAAGTAACAATTACTTGCAGAAAATTAGCCACAAATTGTGTCAGGATAATAAAAATTTAAATTCAGGTATGTAAGGTGAAATTTCTTTATTGCATTTAAATTATTTAAGATTTGATCAGAGAATTTATAATGCATTGCTTATGATGAATGAAAGTATTACAAATCCGTAGATTAGTGTTGGCAAGATATTGAATTTTTATTTAATTTTACTCTGAAAATTTTACATTCCGATTGCCTTCATTTGCCAAGGAACTTTTCCTTCATTATTGAAGAGCACTTTTCAAAGTAGACGGCGTGAACACGCTTCCATCATTAGCGCGTCCATTTGTGCCCACATCAACATAGATGAACTTGCAATCAGCATCCGCCATAGCCAGCAGTATTATGCTGTATCCTCCTTTGTAGTTGTAAAATTCTGCAACTTCCAGGAGGTCGTTTGATGGCAACGTGCTTGCCATCCAATGCACCACAGCAATGTGGGAAATTCCATTTGATTTCAAAGTTTCTCTGTATTTCCTTCCATTCGGCCATATTTTGAGGTACCTGCAGCAATAGCAATACATAGAAGTTAGTTCTGTCGTAAATTTAATACAGATACTTGAGATTTAAACTATTGCATAGAGTTGTTTAATTTTACATTTGGATTTTTTTCAGAAATGCGGCCCTGAAGAAGCTGATACCCTAGAAGATCAACAAGGCGAAGTTAACGAATGTCTGCATGATGATGGCCCTCCGTTCAACAGTACAGAAAATGAAGCAGGAACGTCAGTGCCAAAGCACCAATTTGCGACGCCAGCGGCCAAGAAGAGAAGAATTACAACATTTTCGAGAGTTGAGAGGGCCATCGACAAACTACAGAATATTGTTTCGACGAGTAAACCGTCGTCTTCAAACCAAACATTGGATCAATACGACGCATTTGCTCAACATATTTCTCTTCAATTGAGGCAACTTCCTTTCAGAAGCTTCGTAATGTTGCAGGAACAGATTCAGAGCCTTATCAGCAAAGAAATGCTGAAAAACCTGTTACAGTCACCTGTCAATATTATTTCAACATCACCATCCGGAAGTACATCGTCGTACCAGTCAAGTGAAGAGGAATGCCCTAACAACATGGATTCCAATGTCTTGACAATCGATGGCATCATTGATTTTCAGTAGCTTTTCAATAACTAGTAATTGAATTGAGATTGTTAGGTAAAGGAATCGTCCCGGTTGTATGAAATTTTGTCTAAAATATAATATTAGACCAAAAATTATTTTATCTCTCCTTTTACCTTAATGTAAACATTTTGTATGTGATTATTTGGAATATATTATAAATCTATAAAATCCATTTGTTTATAGTTAAGATTGTAACGGTGAAACCTTAATATTGGAACATAATTATCACATCAATTATTTTCATTCATGGAGCTCATTATTTCATTCTTTATAATTATATACTTATTTAATCGCAAGCCTTTGACACAATTATCATTTTAAAAACAGCGATAACAGATGGCTTCACGCTTTTAAATTTTCCCCATATATGAGCATAGGAATGCGCTAATAACTTACCTGCAAGTATTGCTGTAATCCACTTATGATAGATTGCAGAACTTCGGGAATAAATCTTGAAATTGTGGTGGCTGAAATGCGAAACAATAATTCTAGGGATTGGAAGCTATCACCCGTAGCTAAATAGCGCAGTGTAACCTCAAGTTTTTCTTTGGGAGTGATAGCATTCCTCATTGCAGTATCTTTCTTGGTTATTTGTGGCTGAATTATGCTGAGAAGCTCATTGAATTGGTCGGTACTCATTCTCAAGTGTCTTTTATATGCCATGGGATCTTCTGCCGAAAGTTCGCGAAACAAAGAAGATGATGCTCCAAAGTTATCTCTTCGACCAATCCAGTCCCTCACCCACACTCTACGCCGCCGATCTACAAAGTCTTTCACCTCATCGGCAAGAGCCTCAACGATGCCACCAACAGCTTCCTCGAACGCCTCCTCAAACTCGTTATTACGGTTACGTTCCATGAAATCCACCAAGTACACACCTCGCTCGACTACACCCAACGTCGCACTGACGCGGGCGCTGCGGGCCGCGGGGCGCAGTATACCGAAAACAGTATACTAGTGTATAGGCTCGCAACCTGCAAACGGTAGTAGACGCAACCAATATACGTAACTAATAGCCCTGTGTATAAGCACCTTATCTGGCAAGTAAGCCTGTACACGAGGACAGTATAACGTATAAGGTGCCGATATCTTCTCGTTCGAGTCGTTTGCGGGCCCCGCCGGTGCGTCGTTTTAGAAGGCGTCGAGTGAGGTCTGTGAAAATGGATAGTGGGAATGTGGGATCACCTTCAACAACTCGATTCTACGTTGTTTATATGCTCTTTATTCTAGCCTTTAAAAATGCAACGTCAGGAACAACTAAACTCTGCCTAATAAAGTCTTTTTTTCAGTTTCAAAATACTCTTTTCTCTCTTCATTTTGTCGCAGTAACGTACTGATAATAATAATTAATGATAAACCAGTATTGCGAACATTCCACGTTAATTCATATTTTCGGAATATCTTGAAGAACAATTGGATATCGTCCGGACTCCACTTTGTTGGGCTCTTCTCAGAACCATTATCGTTCAAACGAGCCACGATTCACTTGACCCAAGAAACTTCAAGAGCGGCACAGATGCTCTCACTATGGCTGAATCAGCGCTACTGTACTGGTAACTGCCTAATTGGCCGATTCTCCAGCAGTCTTGCCAGGTTTTATCTCGGCGAGCATACCAGATTGCCTAGCTCAAAATACCAGAAATATACCAAGCTTGTATACGCGGTGACCCGCGAATAGTGACGTCACAGGTGACGTAAGGGTCACTAATGACATCACGACCTGACACGTCCCCCATCGCGGCTTGAAGCGTTCTCGAAATTCTACTGTTCAAAAACAGACTACTACCTCCAAATTTAATGACATTATTCGTCAGAAATGTTGGTTATAAAAAGAAAAAAATTATCTTATGTACTGTGCATTTATCTGGATTGACGAAAATTAGCCAAATTGAAAACGCAATATTTTTTCCCTCTGTTTGGAACATTTTGACATTTTTGTTTTCCTGCGTTTGATTACATTGACACTTTTTCATTTTTTTATCAGTGTCGCACTTCTTCCCTTCGCTCATGAGCAAGCCCTAGAAACAGGTCATCTTCCTTTTGCTTATTTTCGTACATGCTTGCATATTGCATTTATCTAACATTTCAGCCTGGTTGATCACTTATTGCGGCTGAGCAGAAAGCTTTTGGTCCGAATAACGGACTCCAGTACCTTAGTTGAAATTTTATTTTGTTGCTCGTTTCTCACATAGGTGACTTGTGAAAACATTCGCTCCACGAATGCATTGGAGACAGGTAAAAATAGACAAGTGATGCAGTAGGCAGCCAGTTCTATGAATGGATGATGATTTTCAAGATCAGTGAAATACTGAATGGCACCCCAGAATTCAAGTGGCACACTAGAATTCAAAACCATCAAACAAAAATTGTGGAGCTTGCGTCGCAGAGATCGGTTCGACAATCTCACTCGTCCTAGGCCATATCATCACTGATCAGTAATCAATCAAGGATCATCACTCTCGTGCTTATATTGTTCTAAACAATGTTGTTAATTGTTAGCAATTAGATTGGGGTTATTTCATCAAGCGGTAAACTTGCGGGTCCAAAAATGGCGGGAAAGCTCTAGTCGCGCCGCTCTGAAGGTAATCTATATAATCCACGCCTACGTTGGAAGAAGTTCAAACTTCCGAGGTGGAACTTAATGCAGTAAATTTGCAGTGAGCCAAAAAATACCAGATTTAGGCAAATATACCGATATACCAGATTTAAAATATTCATACCAGACACCTGAAAATACCAGATTTGCGAAATTTGGTAGCGAAATATACCATCTGGCAACGCTGTTCTCCAATCTCCACTCTCCAGCGAAGAAAACTACACATCGTTGTCGGGTACGCAGCCGTGCACAACCAAATTTGTGCACCAATCAGCCTTGAAAGGAATGCATAGCATATTTCCGGATAACCACCTATCAGCCGCGGATCAAGCCATGCGTCGGTAATCAGCCCATGACATCATCTTGCTTTATATAAGGAGCTTTACGCCACCATATTCTGAAGCGAATAGCCCAGAGAGTAATGATTGTCCACCACTGAACGTTGCGAACGTTCAGTGGTGGACAACCACTGAACGAATTTCACTCATACCCTGACTTTAGCTAGAACTGTAACTTGCGGACAACGGACTGCGACCAACCAGCCCAGGTCGCCAGTGGAACTGCATGCATCCTGCCGTGCACCACCAGACGGTCACTTTTAGCTCACGGGGCGCATGCCGGAGGCCAGCTTTCCCAAACTTCACACTTTTATTCCTTTCCATAGGTATGAACGCTAGAGTGCATAACGGCCTATGAAGTCAAGTGCTCAAAGCCATAGCGCCGGATGTCCACAGCCACAAAATAAGCTTGCCAAAGGTAAACATGGCCATATTACATCTGTCAAAACCTCTTCAGGCCTAGCCTGTACGAGCTGCAACCTTTCTCCGCCCAAAACAAACCTGAGCGGACCTAACCTAATCTCATTGGCTGCAAGAAGTTAGAAAGGCGGTCCAGGTGTGCTGGTAGAGCCAGTCATTGGCTGCAAGATGGTTGTGAGCCGGGACAGCGTGAATAGGTAACCGGAGTAGGTACAGCCGGATGGGGAATTGCCTGCTTATGAGCTAGCATGCTTAAGTAGTGGCTGAAGACCTACGGCGCTATTATCTTTCGGCAGTGTGTTGCTTGACTGGATTACGGAGTTTAAGCGTAGTCTGCGGCTTCTAGTTCTGAGGCTGAGTAAAGTTAATGCATGATGAAGCTAGGCGTTTGCTCCAGGGCTTATTTAAGAGTAAAATTTGTGGTCTACGGCTGCGCCCCCTAGCTCACAGCATATGGGGTTAGGTTCCAGATAGCATAATTCTGTTCCAAAATTTATCGTCGTACGACGCGTGGCCGTTCGACCATGGGCTGATTCGACACACGGGACAGATACGGACGGCTCCGGCGCGCTCCGTCCGGGTGCTGTAAATTTTTTTTCGCGTATTGGCAGATGACGCTGGACCATACGACGTAAGGCTATTTTCCTGTGGGCTGGTTGATCTAATTCAATGGATGTGATCTGTCTGGTGGCGTGCGGCTGATAATGGTACAGTCAAGAAGTGTTGTAGGCTACGTTCTTCAGGGAAGGGATCATGATAGTCCATTCGAAGAACGGCAGTGGTGGTCTTCGACAGGCGTCCCGTTGTTGTCCTTGTCGGCTGTGTCTCGGGCACATGCCTCTGAAGCGGCTGAACCCCTTATACTCGAGGCCAGTAGTGTCGACAGTTCAAGCGGCGGATGAACTGGCGGCCAGTACTGTCCCTCTGTACAGGCACCTTAACCGCCCCGCAGATTCTGACCACAAACTTGCTGGGTGCGCAGGCATAGACCAGCAAATACTCTCAAATCAGCCATGGAGCCAACATCAATCATATAAATGCTAAAGATATTGTCATCCTGGTACCTAAGCAGCTGTACTCATCTGACCCATCTCACCCCACGAACTTTAAACCAACAATACTTCAGTCACAAGCTGCTAATCCACATAGTTAACGGTCAATATGCCATTCTCCAATGATTTTTAACCCATACCATCACTTCTTACACATGCCGTTATCCTAAGAGTTCGCTGTCCACGCTGCATTGCCGCAAATGTGAACTGTACCACACAAGAATGCCTCATCACCTTACTCACTCCGCAAGCATCCCGCTCACACCCGCACATCGCTGCTCCAATCCTGGTACTTTGAACTTTAACCACTGGCCGACCCTGTCATGATGAGCTGAAAAGAATAAATTAGAAATATTTGAATATATATACTAAAATATAGTTAGGGTAAGTTGAGATACCTCCAGCATTGGCATTGCATTTAGTTTAGGTGCATGTAAAAAGTTGTGTTATGAAACATCTCGTGTGACGAGGTGCATTGTCTTGAGATGCAGCTAGCAGGGACATTGAGGTTTGATGCAGATAGCAAAGTTATTTTTAATGTGAATGCGCAGGTGTGAAGAGATGTGTTTGTAATTGAAATGATTAGGGAAGTACGGTTGTCTGGATATGTATCTGGGTTTATAGTGATTATATTTGGAATAGTTTCTCATATATCAGAGAAAATGTATTCCAAGCAACGCTAACTGGCTAATATGCCAGTCATTTATAATTTATATATGTTAAACAAATATTTTTCAGAAGCTCGCAATGCTTTAGAATAGAATAGAAGTGTTGGCGCTGAAGAAATAGGCCCATGGCCTGTTGCCGATTCTTGAACTTTTCGTGACTTGATTCACAAGGGATCCGGCCTTTGGAACCCGATCTTTCCATAGCTGACGATTGATTGAGATAGCTGCTGGACTTATTGCCTGG
>NW_025940181.1:33614-51985 GCF_000764305.2 Hyalella azteca
GATTGGTGATGGCTTTTGCCCAACGGAGCCTCGTGACGAAGCTCATCCAACATTGATTCATCACTGGTAAACACCAGGTCTAGAATATTGGGAGTCTGTTTACTTCTATAATGGGTTGGTTTAGTATGGCTTTATGGCTTTAGTAGATTTTTAGATTTTTTAGATTTTTAATGATTTTTTATGATCTTTAGATTTTTAATGATTTTTTAGATTTTTAATGGCTTTAGTAAATCTTATTCAAAAACTACTTTCAAGAGTTTCAACCATCTTATCCTTTTTTTCTGAATGACATGTATTCATCCAACAATGTCATTCATCATCTCATTGTTAAAGACATTTATCTCGTTTTCCAACTTTTCGCGGATTTAGATCGTTCATCCGTTACCGAAAATTTCCCGCTAAATTATTTTATGGTGCAACCCAATTTTTTTTTGACACGTTGTGGGTTGTTTACGCGAGTGCTTCAAATCGATTCCGGTTCGAACTGCGGTCGACGACGGTCGTAAGTAAGTTCCTAAGCCTACATCTTTAATTTCAATTTTGAAACTCGTGATAACTGTGTTCTTGAATCTAAGAATTAATCAATAGCGCGACATTGTTAACTTCGAGGATGTCGCGCCATAAGAGGCGGAAGGAGAGTAGCCTGTCTTCAGATGAAGGCAGCAACTCTCCTTCTTTGCCTGAACTAGTTGAGACTGTTGAATCGCCTTTGCCAGTAGGAGATAAGTCAAAAGATCTTGTTTGTGTCCCAGAAACACCTGACTCACCATCATTAGTTCCANTCCAGTAGCAATATTCTCGTAGTAACTCTGCACTCTGAAGTGTCTTATCTCTGAATTTTTGCCCACAGTTACGCAACCCCCGTAAATCACCGTCCTGTCGAGGGGCTACCTTGGACGCGTCTCCAGAGCTCCTTCAACTACAAATAGAAGAAGAAGAACCCAATTTTTTGGAGAAAGTCTGTTGCGTTCGTGGCGAAAGCTAGTAGGTAGTAGAACGGCCCCATCTTTCAGATATTGTTTTCAAAACATAAGTATTCTAAATGGTATGCTATGCTAACCTCTAGGATAATAAACTTTCTTCTTTATGTACCTCCATTACTTTTTTATTTTGCCTCAAAACTGCTCAATCGGTTCTGCCCCATCCGCGGCGGCACAGTGTAGCCTATATTGAGAAGTTGAGATTGTATTGACCTTTTAGGCAATTAGAAAGATTTTCCACCCTAAATCACAAGTTTTCTAATCAAAATATTCCATTTCAATATTTAAATATATGAATTTGAAACTAGAAACAAAACAATTACAATTATAAAACTATATACCTATAAAATAGGTAGGTAATTATATCATATAATTACCTACCTATTACCTAATTACCTACCTATTTATTTTATTTTTAATATATGCAGTGAATAGAAATAAAATGTTTGAATTGTGCACATGTTTATTTCAAACAGTGTTAGCTTTTCTCATAACATAATTCTTGTTTCAACTTTCAAGTTGTTTGAGGTTTGTTTGGTTATCGTTCAGTTTATGTTTAGTAATGGTTTATTGTTCTGAATTTAAATGGGATTGGGAACAGAAACAGTGCAGTCAGAGTCAGTCGGCATAGTGGCAAACCAGAGATCTTTTAGAATCAGTTCATTTTTATTTTCCTCATTTACCTAAAATTTAAACCAATTTCTAATGTATGATAATGCTGGTATGTGGTATCCAGGATACTTTACTGGTCTACTTATAGGACTCAAAAATGAACTTGAGGCAGAGTCTAAAAAACTCTCTGCTTTGCCACTAGGGTAAACGCGGTATATTCCGACATCGTAGGTAATTCCGTCACCTCTCCAGCTTTTCCTTTATATTAAGCTTTGTTTTAGTTCCATGCGTTCATTGATGGTTGAAATAGATGTGTATAAGAGACAGTGATTCATCTTAAAAAAACTTCCCCAGGATTAGACCGTGTTCATAATTCTCATCTTATGCANAGATGTGTATAAGAGACAGTTTGGTAGGTTTCCATTCTAAAGGCTTTTTAATAAATATGGCAACATTTTGTGACGTTTCATTGTTGCTGACGCGTAGTGAAGTGTTTTGAGAGTCATGTGAAGGCGACAGAACTTACGCCACTATGCAGAGGGTGGATGCAGCGTCGGCAATATATGGATTTTTAAGCCCAAAGCATCGCCGGCCATTTTAAAGATGCGTCGCCGGGTAATTTTTAATGAAAAGCCATTTACGCTGAGTAATGACGAACTTATTACAAGGTTGCATGCACGTGTTACCCCAAATAACTAATTTTACCCTAAAAACAGTCCGGTTGTACAGCAAGTGTCAACTGAACAAGTAATAAAGCAGTCTGACCACTCGAATGCGACCGAAACTACGCAATCGAAAAAATGTTGTTTACATTTTTTGCGGGAACTCATCGCAACTGATTTCCGGACAAGCTTCGCTGCATCGTAATCCATCCAACGTACCGGAATAGTTGGCTGAAGACTGAGAAATATATTAAATGCAAGAATTTCAATCTAAATGTGTCGGCAAGATCTTCTGAAGGCGAAAATTTTGCCAATAATGCGTCGCCGTAGGTCTTTGAATCTTTGTTCACTCTCTGCGCAGTGGAACTTATGTAATGCATACGTTTTTTTTATAGTTTTTCATTTTTTGATGCGTCCTTAATGTGTCGGAATATACCGCATTTACCCTATGATGGTCAGTCAGTGACTCAATCACTAGTGATTCACTACTAGCCTAGTACTTAGTAGTAGGTGTGTATAGAGGGTAGAGTCTGGTAGATTTGTAGGACATAAAACTAGTAGATCTATTGATACCGTCAACTGGGGCTACTCGGGACAATTTTGAATGTTTTTCATTCATAACTGATAACTTCATAGTGACCATGGTGCAATTCTATAGGTTATTCAAAAGAACCTGGTCTTATGTAATTTTGAACCGATCAACGCTTCTTTACAGACCGATCGTAAAACACACCTTCACCGGCAAAAGCTTTCACACTTCTGAAGAGAGGTGAGCTGACAGCTACACTGCCATGGGTGGGCCTTATTTGAATGTGAATGCATGCATCGATTTGAAATCCTATACACATAGTATACAAGTCATAGAGCCTAAATTTTTAATATCTATGTAAAAAATGTACGTTTCTGCATGGATTATAATGCTGTTAACATTAACAAACTTTGAATTATCTCTGGTAGTCTGGTGCAAGGAATACTTGCTTAAATAATTTTATTTTCAATATAAGCGATGCTGCGACTGGATGCAACAATCGGTTCGCAAGAACCAACATATCCCTGAACAACAGTAATTTTGATTGATGTTAATTTCTAAATCAAAATGTATTTAGCCAGTATTTCTTGCATCAGAGATACTTTCAAGTACAGCAATCCCTTGATTAGCATGGTTTTGAATACCGCGGTTTTGATTAACGCGGGAAAAAAATTTGCGACCTACCCTTAATCTACGCGGTGCCAGTTTTGATTAGCGCGACTTACACAACGCACAATTTTCCCGCCTCTAGCCAGAGGTGTTACATTCTTAACAAAAGTGTTACTTTTTGCTTATTAGATCTTATGTTGTTACTTTTGTTACGACTTTTGGAAAAATTCGCCAAATGTTGTTACTTTATGAATTTCAGCCAATAATTCTTTGAATAAGGTCCCGTTCCGTAGGCACTCGTGCTGACTACAGAGTCGGTTTAACCGCGCCTTGTCTTGTTCATAACTTGAATGGTCGAGTTCGGCAACGATCGCCGGTAAGTGCGCCATGCCGGTGCTCTAGTTACTCGTTAGCCTTCAACTGGTCAAGATCGCTGCCATATCTACTGCTCACTTTTAGTAGACCAAAATGAAGAAAGAAGCATGAATGTTTGCCGTGGCCTGGATAGGCAAGTGAATTGCTATCGCACAATTATGCAGGAGAGAAAGAAATCTACTGTGCAATTGAAATTGGATTCGTTTTTCAGTAAAATTTAAATGTTAATTCATTCGCATTTCTTTTATTTATTTCCCCTATTATTTATAAAAAAATATGAATTTTAGTGGAAAAAATTATTATGTAACTTTGGCTTTTTTTGAGGATTCATTATAATTATTCCCATATATTCTTAAGTTTGATTAGCGCAGTTTTGCTTAACACGGTAAAACTTGGGGATTTATTAACTGCGTTAATCAAGGGATTGCTGTATCAAAACTTACAAAACAACGTTGAATTATTGATTGCTAATTTCTTGCATTAGGTTAATTTTTATGATTCAAATTAATCATAGAAGTTGTATCTCCATAATTCCATGCTGAATTAATATTACTCATAGAAGGTTCACATACAGGCTACAGTGATACAGATGCCAGCGCTAGTACCGACATCACGATATTGGCAAGTCATAAAGATCTACAGACGGCCAAATCCAACATCACTACATACCTTAACAGCCTTACAGAATGGATAGAGAACAACCACCTGTTGCTCAACACAGAGAAAACTCAAGTCACACTATTAACACCGGATCCCAAGCAGTACAGTGTCAAGTTGTCAACCTGGAGCTCAATGTAAGAGGAACAATGTTGGGAATGGAGAAACATCCAAGAATCTTGGGAGTGACTTTTGATCCAAAGATGACCTACTCTGAACATGTAAGAAGCACTGCGAGCAAAGCAAAGAAAAACATCAACATATTAAAAGCCCTATCTGGAGCTGACTGGGGAAAGGACATGGAGACTATTGTTCAAACCTACAAGGCGCTGATATGTCCAGTTCTGCAGTATGGAAGTAGTATATGGGGTCCCATAACATCGGAAAGTGGCTGGCAGAAAATACAAACTGTTCAGAACTCTGCCCTGAGAATTGCCACAGGACACACGCATGACACCAACACACAACATCTTCACGATGAAACATCTGTCCTGCCTCTGAAGAACCATGTGCAGATGACGGCCTCGCAACTGAGGGAGAAGAGCAAACTGGAAGAACACCCACTGAGAAGTCTGATGAACCAAGAACCAATCAGACTCATGAAAAAGACCATATACAACAGCGAGTACAGCATAAAAGTGTATGACTGCAACAACAACAACAGTGATAGCAGCATGGAGGTGAATAGAAACATGAAGACATTGCATACCACCGCAGTCGAGAGATACCTAGAATCAAGAACACCCAACAAGATTCTAAATGCACCTGCACCTAAAGTAAACGAAATAGAGAGGACTTTGGACCGAGGCATGAGGCGCAGTTAAGGGCGGGGAAATGCCCAATGCTTAGAGAATACCTCAATAAGATCGATGAGGCTAATTACCCAACACCATCATGCCCTCTGTGTCAAAACCACACCCACAACACATCTGTTGGGTGTGCTGAAATTCCAACCAGCCTGCAGCCTGAAGATCTATGGAATAAGCCAGTGGAAGTGTCCCAACTGGTCAGAGTGTGGCAAGACCGGCTCGGCGCTCCGGAGGGGGGTGGGCCTGGGCGGCACTCAGTCGAGTGACGTTGTGGTGATCATCATCATCATGCCAGCGCTAGCAGCGGCAATGAAATGAACTACTTTATTGTTAGTATCTTGACTAAAAATATAATAATATCGTATTCTATTTAGGTCCGGTCTCTTAAAGTGTTCCAGCAACATATTTTCCATTACTATTTATTTAAATGTATTAACTTGTGGTGCAGTAAGATATTAAATTGTTTGAATTCTAAACAAAGATTATGCTTCCACATCCAGATGCTAGTGCCAGCAGTGGCAACCAAAGGAACTATTTTATTGTTTAGTATATATATACTACATAACTATAATAATAACAACATATTATTCTGCTTAGGCACTGTCTCTCAAAATGTTGCAGAAACACATTTTACATTACTAATTATTTACATCTATTTGTTTGTGGTACAGCAAAATATTGCATTTTTTTTTCACAGTCGATGTAGCTACCATGTGTTCATGTGTGTGATGTCACCGCTAGCCATATCAACAAACCTACAGTAGTGAAGATGGGACCAGTTTTGCATTGAAATTGATGGTTATTTGTAATAATATTTTCGATTGTGATATTATAACATATTTCTGATTGTGAAATAATTTTGATTGTGTTATTGACACTTGACAGTAGCATCAACATTTGTACATCAAAGTTCTAACATCATGAATTATGAGGTAAAAGTGTAAGGACTGAGCAGAGCTAGAAGCCTAGAATCATGGCTGAGGCTTAACCAATGTCATTGTCATTTTTTACGTCATTGATATCATTCTGGAACCAACGTAAGTAACTAAGGAATTTCCCAGTTCAAATATTTATTGATTTATTACTATCAATTTCGAAACTCCACATATTTCTAAAGGGAGTTGTGATGAGACCATGGGGTCAATTGTCGAACTGTTGAGTTTAGACCATTGCAACTTGCAAGAGAGGCCCAAGGGCCAAGGGCATGGGGCCTTGTGAAGGGTTAAGACTGCCGCATGGCGGTGGACCGCCATAAGTACCTCTCTTCATAGAATTCCACTATGCTTCATACTATGAAACATTTCATAAACAAGTTTAGGCTCATTTCAAAGCTCTTTGCAAGGGCTATCACATTGCTTCTCCAAAAAAAATTCCATAGGGTAAACACGGTATATTCCGACATCGTGGGTAATTCTGACACCTCTCTAGTTTTTCCTTTATATTAAGCTTTGTCTTAGTTCCACACATTCGTTGATGGTTGAAAAAATAATTCAGTGTGGAATTCCAGAGGGGTATTATATTAACTGGTAAACATAGCAAATCGGAAAGCAGGACCCAAAAATCTGGAACATCCAGCACACTTCCAATCATGGTGCCATTCTAGATGCATTCTTAATTACCATCTACTTATGGAATTTTGTAGCGCACCCACGATCACCTTGGAGCGCACTCAGCGTCACACTGAAGTTGAGGGCTCAGCTACCGGCTTGCACAGCTTGAACAGCTGAGATGGACCCCCCACCCCCGAACTTCCCAAGCACCATTAGATTTCTATTGTGACGAGCCAATTCACAACAAAATCAATGTAAATTATACACCTGTTTAACAACAGCTTATAAATTTTAATAATACATTTATAGAATAAAGCCTAAATATAAACTATTGAATGTAGAAAATGATAAAAAAATTCATTTTAACAACGGAAATATGTTATTTTGAAGTTACGCTCCTTCCATTGCTAATGAGTAATGGAGACAGGAACGTCATCTTTACCATCCTTGAATAACAGAGAAAACATGTAGTCACTCACTTAGCAACGCAACTTACAATTCAATTAGCATACTTAACACAATTAGCAACACACTTATAATTCAAATACAAAGCTCAGATGTGGTAGCAGGTAGCGGCGTAGCGCAATGGCAACGCTACATTTGTTTACATTTATAGTTGACGCCTAAAATGTTGGAACGAAAACTCAATCATAATACATATAGCGCTTTAAGCATTTATTAGGTGTAGGCCTATTGCTGATTCTTAACATTGCAGAACATTCACAGCATTTTGCAGAACTCACAGCATTTTTGCAGAACTAGCAACTCACTGCTACAATTCTGCTGTGCTTAACCGCCCGGCCTCCTCACCAATTCTGACCAGAAACTGCCGCACAGCTGGGATCGAACCCGCGCCTCTCTGCTCCAATCCTGGTACTCTGAACTGTAACCTCTGGGCCAGCTGAACTTTGTCTTAGTCACTCGTTGTGGTAATTCTTTCATCGATGAACTTAATTAATGATGTCAAAATAATAACTGATTCATGTATTATGCTTAGGGTCAGAGCAAAGGTCTCAAGTCTTGACCTTGACCCAAGGTTGATCTTGACCCAAGGTTTGTTTACATTAGGAAGTTAGAAGAACAAATAAAATTTGCAAGGCGCAGTTTAGGTAGGTTGTGTAAATATCTAAGTTGGTCATGTCATGTCTCGGACAAATTTACTGCCTGACACGTGGCTGGTCTTGTGGCCAATCTCCAAATTCAGTGAGCAAGGAATATCTCAATGAATGCAGCTCGATGAAACTTGGTACACGTATTAAACAGGACCTAATGCTGATGTTTAGATCGTGAAAATTTTTCCATTTCACCTTCATTCATGAGTTATAGAACAATTCGTGCCAAAATTTGCAGTGACCAAGAAATTTCTTTTACAAAATACTTGTCCAACACTTTATGTACATGGAGGAAACATATTTGTTGAATATTCATTCCTACACTATTTATGAAACTAAATTAGATCATTGTGATGATTAATACTCTATAATACGGTAATACCAGATCGTTGTGAAGAGTAATTGGGGTATGTAAGGTAAAATAGCGAATGCTAGCTTAAATTTATAGACTGATCAAGAGACTAAAGTAAAATTTACTGATTTTTAATGCGTAGGTCTCAAGCATGGTTGAACTATATACTAGTTCAATTACGTATCGGACAAATTTATACATATATTTCCATTACAATTTTACAACTAATGTTTTCACAACCTTTGTAAAGCAATTCGCCTTTATATTTTTCTAAAATTAAAAGTGATTTTAAACTATAAAACAATGGAGCTATTTATTATCAATTCACTTCAGGGCTTTTTCAAGCAAATCAACACTTCTCTGGACCCGCTCCTGTTTAATTAAAGAAATTAAACACTTCTTTACTTGAACATTAAACAACATTCATCACGCTGACATGACAAAAAATTCACTTTAAAATGTTTTTAAAAAATACTTTTGCAAAGGCTACAAAATACTTTTGCAAGCTCATTTGTCATTTTGTCTATTACTCGTCTATTACTCGTCTATAGTAGAGTATAGAAGTCTATACTCTATGCCGATTAAACTGGAGGGAATTTTCGCGAAGTGGTTTAATATCCCGTTCTGTGTGTTTGACAGTGTGTGCCTGTGTGGTATAATATAAATTAAATACGTAATGCTAGTCATGAACTGATTCAATTTGTACCGTCAACTGGGGCTACTCGGGACTGGCGGGATAACTCGGGACAGTCCGACACTGCGTAAAACTGTTTTAGTAGCAAAACTAATTGTAATATTGCAAAACTAAATATAGTGGCTTAAACGTCAACATTTTTCCTATCTATGTAGTATAAAGGAAGTCAAAAAGTACTACATTTACTAGCTTTGAAAAATTCCTGAAAAAATGGTGAAAAACACTATTTCTGAAAAGTTACTTCTGCTAAGGTCTGTAGTAAAAAAAAATATTTGCCATATTAAGAAATTTTACTTACATAAAAGTTGCACCCAGGTGTTAGCTTGGAAACTTTATTTCAGAATTTACATACCTCAATCCCCCAAAAAATGGCAGCTATTTCCGCATGGTGGGGCTACTCGGGACCAGGGTGACAATCTAATTTTTTCCCTAGCCTTTGTTTAGACCCGCTCACAAAATGAATTGTACCTCCGTTCATATTTTTCTTTCAATTTCCTGGGGCCTAATATAATAGTTTGTTGCTTACAAATAACAGTTCATAACTTCATTTTTTCAATCTTTACCCTTTTATTTAAAAAATCTATTGTCACATACCAAAAAGCGTAATGTAAACACAATGGTTCACTGCAATCACTTAGCTTGCACTGCAACCACTGCTGTCCGCATCACTTATAAACAATAAATGCAAAAAGGAACATCAACACTAATTTGCGGACTTCGATTCAGCTGCTTAAATAAAAAAATACGTAAAATAAATATTTTTGAAAGACAACATTGCTCATTTATTAGTAATTTATAACAAAAAGATAGGCTTCTAATTATGAAATTTTTCCCTATTTGTCTCACTAATTCAATTCTTTTGCGATTGTGATCAAATTTTTGGTCAAGCCATTTCAAAAGTGAATCTCATTTAACCAGCATTTCCAACTCAATATTATGTTTTAAAGAAAAGTAAAAATAGAAATTTTATTTTATAAGAAATAATGTTGTCCACTTGCACTGTAAAATATGTATAACTTCTATATAGTTGTCAGCTGCATTTAAACTTCAACGAGCTCTGTGCAACACGTCCGTCTCTGACAAATTTATGGCCAGACTTGCGGCCGGTGTCAAAATTCAGTGAGCATGGAATATCTCCCAAAGCAATGAATGTAGCTTGATGAAATTGGTACACGTATTCATTAGGACCTAACGGTCATGTTTAGCTTGTGAAAATATTTTGAATTTCACCTTCATCCGTAAGTTATATGACAACATGTGCCAAAATTTGCAGTGAGCATGACATTTCCTTTAAACTACTGTACAGATTTGATTCTAGAAACTTGACCTTCCAATGGTAATGTTTAGCGTGTAAAAAATTGTTCGATTTCACCTTCATTTGCAAGTTATACAGATATATCGAGAAATCACTGGCATTTCTCAGGCCGATTTTCAACCTTGCATTGGCCATGAGCTGTATACATAAAGCCGTATAACTCGCAAACAAAGGCAGAATAAAAAACTATCACAAGCTAAACATCATTGTTAGGAGGTCAGGTATTCATATACGATCAAAGTTTTGTTCAAATCTGTTTGGTATTTTAGAAGAAATTTTGTCCTCACTGCAAATTTAAGAACGTATTGCTGTTTAAATCAGGAATGAGACTGAAAAAACTCGCAAACAAAGGCAAAAACTGGAAAATTGTCAGGAGCTAAACATCACCATTAGGTCCTAATGAATATGTGTATGAAGTTTCATCAGATATACCATGCTTACTGAATATAGACACAGGCTGCAAGTCCGGCTGTAAATTTGTCTGAGACATATGTGCAACTTCCATCGATCAAAAATCATTTAATCTATACTTGCCAAACTTGATCTAGATGGTAGACCATATATTATGAAATCCTTTCAGTGCGTATGTGAGATTATATTCCAAAACCAAACACTTCATGAACACATTAGGGTCAAATTTTTAGAAAGAATTTCTTTAATGGTTTTTCTCAGCTAGTTTTCCAGTCGAAACACTGGTTTAGAACGCTATGTTAGGTGTGCGTGAACTTGGCCTTTAGCGCGATACATAGGAATTAAGCAGCAAAAAAAATTCTGACATTGCTCACAGGAGCGTAATGCTACTGAGCAACTTCTCCCTAAATGCGCTCAGGTTTGGTTTAGATTTGCCAAAGTGAACCTGCTTGAAAAACCTGCTAGAAATTAGCACATAGCGCGCTGTTGCGGTCCGGTCAGCAGGGGTTCACAAAAGCTATGTGAAGATTAGCTCAATCACCCTAAGATACAATACCTAGCTAAGCCTACCTCCAACCCTGAGAACAAATTTGGGACAATGAAACAGGTAATTCCCAAACAACACTATACTTAAACTAAGAACAAAACCAAGAGACATTGTTACAGGATAATTTCTAGGGCACCAAATATCATTCACAGGATAAGCAAGGCAACCACCCTCCAGAGGAAAATCCCGGAGAGGTGACTGCAGTATTACGTTCAAGAGCCGAATTTTACAATATGGTCCAACTCTGCGGTAAACAATAATTTTGAACAGAACATCCTAACCTGTGACACAAGGGAATCAAAATTACAGTAAGATACGCAATAGCCTAGAAGTCTTGGTTGGCATGGAGACAAAAAAGGTCCTGGAAAGGAGAGCATTAATAAATTGTGGTGATTTCTCAACAGTAGACTAGCACAGTAAGGGCACTCTTTACCTGGTCCACGGATCACCCTGATGTATAGCACTAATGCGGTGTAGTTGCATCACTCTCATAGACCCCACAGGCACACCCAAGCACTCCCCCTCACAACAACACCCCAGGTACTCACCGGTCTGGTAGAAGGGTTCCACAGAAGGTTACTGACCACAGGTGAAACGTACTGAGTAACAGGAACCAGGAACCCCAAGAGAGGCAATGACTGTCAGGACATTCACTATGTCTCCAAGTGAGTTAAAGAAACTTAGACATTAGCAATAGGACAAGAAACAAGGGTTATATTGGCTAAATAATAATAATGATAAGGCTCTTATTCAACTTGATCACAAGACTAATCTATCAATAAGGTTTGTTAACTAACTGCAAGAAAGTCTCTGGCTAAACAAGCATATTAAAACAGCGCCTTGGTTGAATATGATCACTGATTATTGAAATACAGAAAACAAGCACCAATATCAATATCTAATACTAGTCCGCAATACTGGAATTGAAGGTGATGGGTGCTAATAATGGGCACACACATGAATGAGTCATCTACTAACACTATCTGACAATAATTAAATCGCTACAATCACATCACTTGTTGGTTGCACAACTGTTCAACTAAATCACTCGTGGTCCGAAAGTCTAAGCCCTATTGTACTTAAAAGAGTCGACATCAGAGCATATATCCCGAGTAACTTGCAAATATTGGTTTAAAACCAGTATATCCACATGAAATCATGAAATAGTTAAAGACTTGCTCATGAACAGGACTAATATGCAGGACTCATTTAGTTAAGTAATGATAACAAAGCCCAGGTTGACATTTAAACAATGAGCTTCAGCAAGGTTATCTTCAAGGAGCTGCAGTTTGGAAGATGAGAAGACTCAGGACAGGAAGGTCAGGACTGGGCAAGTCTGGGTTCCAGGTCTTCTCAACAGCGTGCCAGCTGGGCCCCACACCGACTGCTCCTATCAAGTTGACAAAATAATGGGACTAGAGTCTATGGTCTTCAAGTGCAGTTAAAGGGGATGTGTTTCTCAAATCAGGAGTATTTTGGTTAGGATTTAAACAAGCAATAATGCATAAATCAGCAAGAACACAGGACAAATGTCCAAGCAACATGGCAAGACAAGGAAAACAAGTACAGTATGGCAAGGCAAGGTACAGAGGTACAAGGCAAGGCAAACACTTGATATGAGATCTAATAGCTGTAATGATTCAAATTCAATGTAACAGCAATCAGGAAAGTGAATAAAGCAATTCAAAACAGGAACAAGGTGACATTAAACAGGTAACAAAGTAATAAGCAAGTTTTGTTACAGTAAATTAAGTGCATGAGATTGAAAAGGAGAGGTATATTATTACTCTTGAGTTGATCAAGTCCTAGCAACTCACCCTTAGGGAGCAGCTAAGTTGCTCAGCAAGCAGGAACGGGTTGACAATGACTTCCAGTGTAAATGAGCTTCAGGCAATGAGTGCGGGTGAGGCAAGCAATAATGTGCAGACAAGGATCACTAAGCGTGATTAGTGGTATGCTTACTAAGCTTAACCAAGACTTTTAATTGTGCATGCTACACTTTAAACATGAGGATAAGGCAGAAGCACTTGAACTTGTCAGACATTGCATAAAGTTGCATGCTCTAACTAGTGAATTATTGATGGAGAACAACAACACCTGAAACAAATACAAGGGAAGGAAACATTCATTAATAATAACAGTCACAAAAGCCCTAAATTAAATGGAAAGAGCAAACCATATTAGGAAGCATAACCTAAAGTAAGAAATACACCAAAGTGCCAGGAATGAAGAGTAATAACCTAATAATCTAAGATTAAGCAAGAGGAGCAATATGCTCCTCTTCAACGCATAGTGGCAAAGCAGAGAATTTTTTAGACTCTCCCTCAATTTCATTTTCGAGTCCTATAAGTAGACCAGTAAATATCCTGGATACCAGCATTATCATACTTAAGAAATTGGTTTGAATCTTGAGTAAATGAGGAAATTAAGAATGAACTGATTCTAAAAAAGCTCTGGTTTGCCACTATGGATATGAGTTAACTAGATTGCTAACGTGTCAACTCAGGACTCAGGTTCAAAGAGTCAGCACAGTAATGAATATTCATTCATAGATCACAATTCAATCAGACATGAATTACAGAACTAAAGAAGGCAACATGGCTTTATATGTGCCATTGGTGTCTTCTAATGAATGACTGGACTGGTTGCGGCAAGTAGGGTATGAACCTGTACGTCAACAGTACGATCCTGCATGCCAATGTTGGGAAGACATTCCATATAAGTCAGTGGTCTGTTGTTTATTTTTGCTTCATTCGAGCAATTATGGTTTCCAAATCTGGGTGCATTATGTTATGTCATGTGTACTTAGAATGTGCAAATATTATAACTATCATATGAAAATTGTTACATAGGTTATCATAGCACAAATCGCAATAGAGTATACTCAATCGACAATTCTACGGACTCGCCTGCGGGCTTGCACTACTGGGCCACTCATAATTCCTTAAAATACTTAACGGATCTGTATGAATTTTGGAATATGAGTATTAATTATTGATACACTGCCGCAGGAATTATTACAGATTTTTACATGAATTATTTTTTAATTAAAACCAATAAATGTATTTTTTAAGCAACTGGGCCACTCATAATTACTTCAATACTTAACGCATCTGTATGAATTTTGGAATATGAGTATTAATTATTGATACGCTGCCGCAGGAATCATTACAGATTTTTACATGAATTATTTTTTAATTAAAACCAATAAATGTATTTTTTAAGCAACTGGGCCACTCATAATTCCTTCAATACTTAACGAATCTGCGTGAATTTTGGAATATGAGTATTAATTATCGATACGCTGCCACAGGATTTATTATAGATTTTTACATGAAATACTGTCAAACTGGGTAAAAAGGGACGGGCGGGGTAAATAAGGACATGCGTCCCTTATTTCGTAGAAATGTTGTAGCAGCTAAACTAATCAAAATATTGCAAAACTAAAAATAGTGGCGTAAACTTCAACATTTTTACTGTCAATTAGGTATAAAGCTAGTCAAGAAATCAAACATTTACTATCTCTAAAAAATCACTGAAAAAGTGTGAAAAGTGCGATTTTGGAAAAGTACCTCTGCTAAGGTCTGGAGCAAAAAAAAATATTCATCATATTGAAAAATTTTACTTACATAATAGTTGCTCCCAGGTGTTGGCTTGAAAACATAATTGACAGAATTGGCCTATCTCATTCCAAAAAAAATGGCAGCCATTTCCGTGCGACGGGGCTACTCGGGACACCCCCCCAGGGTAATTAGGGACACCCTTAAAAATGCATTTACAGTAGAACCTCAGTTAGCAAAGGCTCCAGTTAATAATTGTGCACCGGGCATCATAGAATGAAAAGTAATTGACCTAAACTATGATTTATTTCTCCAAAATATATGATGGTTGTCACTAAAACATTCCTTTCTGTTTCAGGTATGTTTTTCACGATCTTTTTTTTTAGTAAATTCACTTAACCCAATTGAAATGGCGCATAAACGAGCGCATGGCGCATAAACGAGCACTATTGTGCTTGCCATGTCCGTCTGTCTGTCCGTCCATCTGTCCGTTCGTCTGTGACCTCAAGTTTTCGTCGACGAGAAAATGCGCTCTCTGTCACTCACTGCAGTGAGTACTGAGTTATATTTTTTATAGTAAATTCACTCAACCCAATTAAAATGGTGTGAAATGACGAGCCATCCTGCGAGCTTACAGATACAGAAAAAATGCTATAAGGCTGCTGATATGAAGCTTGCAGTGGACAAGGTTGTTGTAAATGCTCAATGGCATGTTCATAGATATGGTAATATCACATCAATAATACAGTAATATCACATCAATAATATGGTACCCTCAACTGGGGTGACTTCCACTGTGTTTTTGAATTTGTTTTGCAAACAAAAGCTGGGTCATAAACGATGGCTAAAGTCACTCTGGCGTTTATGACCTTGTTTACGACCCTGGTGTTCATGACCACAGCGTTTATGACCCCGTTTTTGTTTGCAAAACAAAATCAAAATCGCAGCCGAATTCACCCCAGTTGACGGTAATTAATGTTTATGGTAATATCATCAATAAAGGAAAAACAAGTAAAAATCACAGAAAATGTCATTTATTCTACCTCTACATCATCTACAATGAAAGAGGAGGACTTCAGAGGACTGTTAGTAATGGATGGGTACACTCTGCATGCTTCAAATATTTTAAAATGAAGTTTTATTCCAAGTGTCCCGAGTAGCCCCGTTTGACAGGGCTACTCAGGACACACTTTTTTTTGCTTCTGGCACCTTACGAATAGCATATGGAATTTTTTTGAAGATGCCGTTTGATAGCCCTCGCAAAGAGCTATAAAATGAGCCTAAACTTGTTTATGAAATGTTTCATGGTAAGAAGTTATTAACAAAAAACGCTCAAAACCGTCCCGAGTAGCCCCGGTTGACGGTAGATAGTAAACATGTAGAACTTTTTGCCAGTATTTCTAGTTTTGCAATATTTTGATTAGTTTAGCTGCTACAACACTCTAGACTCCTGCGTCTCGAAATAATTTTCTCAAAATGAACCGGGACAGACGAAACAAGACGAGAAAATTCCGGGAAAAAAATAACGGGACAGAGGGTAAAATTTGTCCCGGAAAAAACGTATGAACCGAGACAAGAATTCTGTCCCAGACTTTAAAACTTGTGTCCCGGTAAATTATGAACCGGGATGAGACAGGCAGATTTGAAACGAGACGATACGAGATTTATCTTAATTATTTAAGACAAAACAAGTTTTTCGATTGCGATACGAATCATTTCGAAATCATGGGTTGAAGAATGACAAGTTAGCTCTATTGCTAATAGGGCCATAGACAGTTACCAGTTAAATTGAGTTAATTGCAGATTTAGCAAAATTTGTTTGACTAACTGACATTGCAGTTAATTAGTGGGACGACAAACACCGCAAACCTGTCGATGTATGCATGGCTGAGTATTGAGTCAAAAATGTTACTTTTAAGTCTTAACTAAGGCTTCGATTGCACTTATGGGAACTGTACGAATAAGAGTCGAGTTTATTACGCGTTCGGAACGAGTACAGGCGCCATGGAGCGCATAGGGAGTAGGGACGTAGGGACGCCTGTCGGAGACCACCACTGCCGTGCTTCGAATGGACTATCATGATCCCTTCCCTGAACAACGTAGCCTACAACACATCGTGACTGTAACAATTTCAGCTGCACGCCACCAGACAGATCACATCCATTGAATTAGATCAATCAGCTCACAGGAAAATAAGCCTGGCGTCGTATGGCCCAGCGTCGTCTGCCAACAGGCGAAAAAATTTTGCACCACCCGGACGGAGCGCGCCGGAGCCGTCCGTATCTGTCCCGTGTGTCGAATCAGCCCACGGTCGAACGGCCACGCGTCGCACGGCGATGAATTTTGGAACAGAACTATGCTATCTGGAACCTAACCCCAGATGATGTGAGCTAAAAGTTACGTAATTTAGCGAAGCTGCGGAAGTCACTCGCCGGCGGACGATAGAGTTTGGAACAGAACTATGCTTTTTGAAACCTAACCCCGGATGTTGTGAGCTAAAATCGATGGTCTGGTGGTGCACGGCAGGATGCATGCAGTTCCACAGGCGACCTGGGCTGGTTGGTCGCAGTCCGTTGTCCGCAAGTTACAGTTCGAGCTAAAGTCATGCTATGAAGTGATGATTCGATGCAACGTTCAGTGGTGCATAACCATTACTCTCTGGGCTATTCGCTTCAGAATGTGGTGGCGTAAAGCTCCTAATATTTAAAGCAAGATGATGTCACTGGCTGGTTATCGACGGATGGCTCAATCCGCAGCTGATTGATGGTCATCCGGACATATGCTAGGCGTTCCTTTCAAGGCTGATTGGTGCACAAATTTAGTGGTGCACGGCTGCGTACCCGAGACGCAGTGTCTAGATTAGTCGGCCAATTAGTAGACAGTATAGTGGAGTCCTGGTAAGATATCCCTAATAATACTAAACTCAGTATTAGATTATCTCTGCCTTTAGTAAAATTTTGTGTTACGCCTCCAGGAAATCTTCACAATTGCGCAGTTTCCTGAATTGTTATCAAACACTTGGTCTTGTTTAACGTTATTTAGAAAGGATACACAATTACACATGGATATTTCGAGTTCTTTTTTGAAGATCAAACTATTATATTTTTTCCAACTTAAATTTTGTTGTATTTTAAAATGTTGTTGATATTTCTTTCCAAACTTTTTGTTGAAGGAGATTGCTTAAGGCAAGATCGATGAATCTGATTCTGTGCTTGAGCTGGAGGCAAACCAAAGTCTGTCCAGTCAGCTGATGTCACCAGCTACAGCTAGTATGGCCTCCTCCAAACCATCATAGAACACAATTTTTGAAAACATGTGTTTTTGCATTTTTATTTGCCTGTCAAGATTAAGTACCATATTAAACCACAACATGTATTCGTAGCAAAAATCATTTCAATTGCCGAGCTCCAATCAGAATAGTAGAAGGATACGTCTCAAGTTATTATATAAATGCAGAGGTGGGCAGTAGCGCGCTACATGTAGCGTGGTAGCGGTGCTACATTTAAGCAATTGTAGTGGTAGCGGTAGCACCCGCTACATATTTAAGTAGCGATACGAGGTTTTGCCGCTACAGCGCTACCGCTACATTTATAGATA